>NC_056743.1:596804353-596828819 GCF_019279795.1 Protopterus annectens
GGTTTAGTTCCTTGGAGCATGTAGCTTTGAGGGATTGGGATTTCTTTAAATGTAGAATGTCCAACAGCTCTGGTTTTGACATGGCCTTGTATGTTAAGCAGAGATCGCCTCTGAGTAGACGATATGCGACAGAGTATAGCTGGAGTTTTTTAAGGTGGTCAGCGTAGGGCATCTGCTTTAGGCCTGTAATTCTTTTAATGAGGTATTTCTGAGGCCTTTCCAGTTGTTGCAGATGTCTTGAGAGGTACATACCAAATGGGGCGTTGTATTCTATAATGGGTCTAATGAGGGATGAGTACAGTGGGACAATGACCTCCTTTTTTCTGGATGAAAAGCCCTTCGTGATGAGGTGTGCCACATAGAAGAATTTCCTGACTATTGTGGCGATGTGGATGTCCTTCAAGGATGCATCTGCAGTCCTTACATATGGGTTGTCCTGCCACGGGCAGCCCTTCGGTCGGCCGGATTCCAAAGTCTGGGTCCGGCGTCGGCTGATGTTGCCCTTTTCCCGACGTCACAGCGCTCTGGGTATAAAAGTGTCAGTCGACGCCATGTTCCTCAGCCTTTCTTGCCGCGAGGTGCCCGAAGCAGATGCAGTTCGCAAGTGCCGGTCGGCCAGCTCCTGTGATTTCAGCTACCGAAGACTTCAAAAAAGCTAAGTACCCCGTTGGGGACTTTATTGCCTCAGCCGATGTCAGATCAAACGCTTAAAGTTAATTGTTTATCTTGTGGGAAACAAATACCTCATAAGGATTTCCACTCTTACTGCTTACCCTGCCTAGGCCCAGACCACAACGTCTCAGCCTGTTCAGCCTGTGCTTCCTTCAATAAACACACTCTTAGGCGTCGGGCAGAATTTGCAGAGGAATTTTTTGGGGACAGTTTTTGTTCTATCATGCCGTCGGAGCTTCTGACAGCAAATTTACCAAAAAAACGAAAGGATAAGGACCGACACGCGGTCTGCGGTTCCAGCTGACTCCACGCCTAGGCCTACCGCGAGTGTCTCTGTCTCTTCTGAAGCCGAATCTCTACCGCTTCAGACAGACGACACCGCACAACCGGTAACTTTGGTACTGGAGGCCATCCCTGAGTCGGTCATAGAATTTCCGTCTGAAACCGGTGCTCAGGAAATTTCCGACACCATTTCTGTGGATAAATCTACCCCAGCAAGTAAGGCCTTTACACGGGCTAAAGTTGCTAAACAGCCAAAATCTTTTCCTCCCAAGGCTATTCCTCAGGGATCCACTACTAGTTCACAAATCTTAACCTTGGCTGAGGACCTTATTTCCTTAATCAGGGGCTCTCAGCCACATCCAGACAGGGGCTCTCAGCCTCCTCCAGGCAAAAGGCCCAGGGTAGAGCAGACAGATCCCCAGTCTTCTGATGAGGCCTCAGATGAATCTGTCCTTTCGGACTACCAGGAGGAGGCCCTTCCGGCCTACGAGGATTCTGATGCAGAGGAATCTATTCCCTCTGCCTCCCCACCCGAAGAGTTTTCCTTTGGGGAGACCCTTCACACAATGAGAGAGCATTTCAAATGGCAAGGCCAGGAATTCTCTGACTCCAGAAAGAGGTTAAGGACCTTTTTACATTTACCTCAGCATAGACCTTTGGCTATTCCTCCTGTTTTGAATGTTATCGAGGATGTGTACTCTGAGTCTAGTACTTCCCCTGACTCCCTTCCTCCGGCCCCCCCTCAAACCTGACAGGTACTACAGGGTCCCGGACTCACATCTATACCTTTACAAGGGCCACTCTGCTGACCCAGAAACCACTTCCCAGGGCCCTAAAGGGGTTACAACTACCACTGCCAAGAACCCACTTCCTTCTGAAAGGGAATCCAGGGCTTTAGAGAGATGGGGTAAAAAAGTGTATACTTCTTCCACTCTTTCTATGAGAGCATTAAATTGTCAATTCCATATGATACAGTATCAAGAGCATCTGTTAGATGAATTGCATAAAAAATTATCCTCTCCTGAACCCCTTGACCGCAAGGCCCTTCAGTATCTGGTGCATAACTCTTAACAGGTTAGCAACCATTTCTTAGTGTGGTTATGATGCATTGGAAGCTTCATGTAGGTCAGCAGTGACAGGTGCAGTTATACGTAGACATGCTTGGCTGAAGGAACAAACACTGCCAGATCATGTTAAAGCAAAGCTTCTGGATGCACCACTGGAAAAACAAAAGTTATTTGGTTCCACAGCTCAAGAGGTCTTAAAGAAATTTGAAGAAAAGGCTAAATCAGTTCAAACAGTCAAAGATTTTCTCCAGGTCCAACCACCTAGATTCAGCAGAAATTGGCCTTCTAAGAATTGGTCTTTTCTGGACACAGACAGATTTCAAAGAGGGAAAAACAGACGTGGCAGAGGTAGAGGGCAAGCTCGAGGCTCCTACAGAGGACGTCAGTGGCAGCCTCCTACCCAGAGAGGTAGTGCAGGACCTACATCTACTGCACAAGGACAAATGCAATGACTTGGCTTTGACTCCGCCAACCAGGGCTCAATTGGAAGCACCTTTGGGCGGAAAGCTATCTTTATTCTCAGAAAATTGGCACAGTATTACAAAGGACAAATGGATACTGCAAATAATAGACAAAGGATACAGATTCCATTTTCATACATTACCAAGAAGACAAGGCATGTTAAACCTGCCACCAAATCAAAGGGCAGAGGCTTTCAAGCAGATTTCCAAACTACTACAAATGAAGGCAATAGAAGAGGTTCCTTTCACAGAGCAAGGCCAAGGATTTTATTCCAGACTATTCCCTTGTTCCAAGAAAAGAAAAGCAATGGAGGCCTATTCTAGACTTGTCCGCACTGAACACTTATCTCATCGTGCCAAAATTCAAAATGCTGACCTTACAGCAGCTCCTTCCCATACTGGGCAAGGGGTCCTGGCTGGTAACTCTAGACCTCAAGGAGGCATACCTGCATGTCCCTATCGGACAAAGTTGCAGAAGACACCTCCGATTTCTTGCAGGTTCAGAGCGTTATCCATTCTCAGCATTGCCCTTTGGCTTATCTACTAAGCCCGGAGTGTTCACGAAATGCCTGGCATCAGTAATTGCACATTGCAGACTTCAGGGGATTCAAATATACCCATACCTGGACGACTGCCTTATACAAGCGGACAGCCAACAAACATTGTTAAAACACTTGAGCTATGCCATCCGCTTACTACAGGCCTTGGGATACACAGTCAACTATCAGAAATCAAGACTTGTTCCATCCCAAAGAATAATTTTTCTGGGTGCGAAGCTGGATACAAACACCCAAATGGCTTTTCACACAGAAGAAAAACTACCGGCTTATTTCAAAACTCTGACAACAGAAACCCAGCTGACTGCAAGGAAAATCCTGCAGGCCCTGGGTTTCATGGCATCTTGCATTCTGCTGATTCCACAGGCAAGACTGCATATGAGGAAACTGCAATGATACCTAAGGAGTCTATGGTCTCAACACAGTCACAGCCTAGAAGCCTTGATCCCCCTGATTCCATGCCTTCAAAAGGAATTTCTGTGGTGGGCACAAGCAAGTCGGTCAAACATGGGCCTACCTTTCAGCAAGCCTCATATCAGTCAAACCATCACAACGGACGCCTCAGACCAGGGATGGGGAGCGCACATGAAGGACAGATGTATTCAGGGGCAGTGGACTCAAAAGGAATTGTGCCTGCACATCAACCAAAAGGAAATGCTGGCAGTGATACATTCAATCGAGGCCTTCAGACATTTCCTGCATCAAGGTCACCTGCTAATAAAGACAGACAATACCACAGTTATGTGGTACATAAACAAGCAAGGAGGTACCCATTCCTACCCTCTTTGCAGGCTGGCAATGAATCTTTGGGAACTTTCCCTAAAACGCAATATACAACTGCATTCCCAGTTCGTACCAGGAAAGGAAAATGTACTGGCGGAAAGCCCAAGCAGAAACGCCATGGATCCACACGAATGGATGTTGCATCCAGACATTTTTCTTCAGATAACACAATCTTGGGGAAGGCCGGACATAGATCTTTTTGCCTCCCCCCACAACCATCACCTGAAGAAATTCTGCACAAGGACATACCATCCCCATGCATGGAACGTGGACGCCCTATCCTTCAGCTGGAATGCTCTAACAGTATATGCATTCCTACCTCTTCCTTTAATGAACAAGGTCTTATTGAAGATCAGGACAGAACAACCAAAAGTGATTCTGATGGCTCCGGACTGGCCAAGACAACACTGGTACCCACTGTTTAAAAAGCATGGCACGCATGAACCCGTGGCCCCTACCACAATGGCCACTTCTGACACAGCACAACAACAAAACTCTGCACTCCAGCCTGAAAAACTTGCAACTGACAACCTGGAAAATACCTTGACTCCACCCCAGGATAAACTATCCAAGAGGGTAAAGGATATCATCATGGAAGCTCGGCGGCCTTCCACAAGAAAGGCATATTCAGCAAAATGGAAAAAATTTCGAACCTGGAGCACTGCACAGGGTCAGGATCCGACAGTGATGAGCATCCCACATATCCTTGAATACTTGGCTGAAATGCTCCATAATGGCCTTTCTTACTCATCCATAAAAATCCATGCTTCAGCTATTTCAGCAGAGTACAACACTGATCCACCTGTATTTTCTCATCCTCTGCTAAGGCAGTCTCTAAGAGGGATAAAAAACCTCAACCCTCCAAGGGCACCACCAGTGCCTACATGGGACCTTAACTTCATGTTGGAAAAATTAACGCTACCCCCATTTGAACCAGCAGCATCTGCAGAACTACAATTCCTGTCTTGGAAGACTGCCTTCCTTCTGGCCATAACCTCAGGAAGAAGAGTATCTGAGTTGCAGGCCCTTATGGCAGTACAACCATTTCTCATTTTCCATAAAGACAGTCTCTTTGAGAACCAATCCCTCATTCATGCCAAAGGTGGTATCCAGGGTCTCACTGAACCAAGCTATCCACCTGCCTACTTTCTTTAGAAAATCCACAAAATAAAGGAGAGAAACTTCTGCATACCCTGGACATTCACAGACTGTTGTGCTACTACTTGGACAGAACTAAGGCTTACAGAAAAACTGACCAACTGTTTGTAGCATACACTGCTGGTGTACAAGGAAGAGCAATTTCCAAACAGTTTCAAAATGGATAGGAAATTGCATTCGATTCTGTTACTCTTTTCATGGAAAAGCTGTGCCAGCTACCATCAGACCTCATTCCACCAGAGCAACAGCCACCTCCACAGCCTTCTTAAGAGGGGTGGCTACAAAGGACATTTTAGAAGCTGCTACATGGAGCTCTGTGTATACATTTTCCAAGTATTACAACCTGCCTTTATATTCCAGATCCAGAGCAGGCTTTGCTACTGCAGTCTTGCAGGGCATGTTAGCTACACCATCCTTTTCTTAGGTCCTACCACCCCCAGCTTGGCTATGGTATTCTACCCATATGTAAGGACTGCAGATGCATCCTTGAAGGACATAGTACAGTTTTGTACCTACCATAAATGTAGATGTCCGATAGGCATGCATCTGCAGTCAGGTTTTCCCTCCCTCCTACCCCTCTTGGTATTCTTTGGGTACCTACCCCTCCTTTTAGCTAGCTGGGGTTATCTTTTATGGTGTATTTGTTATTTATTGGTTTGCATGATTGGAATTTAATCATTTCTCCAAAAGTTAGCCTTCTGTAGAGGGCACCTGGCATCTGGGGCAAGAAAAACTGAGGAATATGGCATTGACTGACGCTTTTATACCCTGAGCGCTGTGACGTCGGGAAAAGGGCGACATCAGCAGACGCTGGACCCAGACTTTGGAATCCGGCTGACCGAAGGGCTGCCTGAGGCAGGACAACCCATATGTAAGGACTGCAGATGCATGCCTATCGGACATCTACATTTATGGTAGGTACAAAATTGTACTTTATCGAAGGTGAGACCACTGTCCACCTGTGTCCCTAAGTCTCTTATCACACTTTCTGTGTTTAGTGTACTGCCACCTATATGGTAATTCATAGATACATGTTTTTTCCCAAAGGGGATAACAATACATTTCTTGGCATTGAGCTTGAGCCCATGGCTCTGGCACCAAGCATCTGTTTCTGTAAGGCCCTTTTGTAGAATATCCACATCATTTGGGGTTTCAATAATGGCTCCCAGTTTGCAGTCATCTGCATACTTTGTTAGCCAGAGTCCCTTAGTGTTGACCTGTACTTCAGAGAAGTAGATGCCAAACAAGAGTGGCCTCAGGACTGAACCCTGAGGTACTTCACTTGTCACTTGTCTGGAGCTGTATTTGGAGTCTGCTACTTTTACAGTGTGGGTTCTATCAGTAAGCCATTTAGCAACCCATTGGGTGACATAGGGATTAATGCCTAACTTGGTAAGTTTATCTATGATTCCAGAGTGGGGGATGGTGTCAAAGGCTTTGGCAAGGTCTAGATAGGCTGTGTGGACCACCTTACCCTTGTCCATGGCTCTGGAGACAAGATCGGCCCTTCACAAACCCAAACTGGGTGGGGTCCAGTGTTTGAAGGTTGCGAATGTCTTTGTTTATAAGTTCCATGATAATACGCTCCATGGCCTTGCAGATGAGGCTTGTCAGACTGATGGGACGGTAGTTTCCGGGATCCAAGGTGGATCCCCCCCTTGTGGATTGGGATAGCTGTAGCTCTGTGCCACTCAGTGGGCACAAAATCTGAGGTGAGGCTATGATTAAACATGACACTTAGGTGAGGTGCCAGTTCATATTGTAGTTCATGTAGTACACAGCCCGGGATGTCATCTGGTCCCATGGATGCTGTATTCTTGGCTTTAGAGTGCGTTTTGTACCGGTGTGGCCGTTATTACTGGAATTTGGCAATCTTCCGGTATTGAGATGGGCCATTTAGGGGGGTGAGAGGGGGGGGTGAAGTTGGCACTGAATCGATCTGCCAGGATATTGGCAATATCCTTCGGATCAGTATATTTAATGCAATTCTGTTTTAGCTCAGAGCAGATCTGAGCATTGCCATTTAGATTCTTGACATAGTTATAGAATGCTTTGTGGTTGTCTTTGGAATCTTTGGCAATTTTATTTTCGTAACTAGCTTTGGAGGATTTTGAGGCATCTCCAGTTTCTTACTGAGGCTAGTTAGGGAGTTTTTTGCATCCTGGGATTTTCCTCTTTTCTTGAAAAGTTTCTTCCTTTTGTAAAGTTTGTTTGTGGCAGGGGACCACCAGATTGGCTTCCTTTTTTTGGATGAGAGCATTTTGGTTCTGTTTGGGATGGCATGATTCATGCATGAGTGGATGTGCTTGTACAGTGCCTTAGTGTAGGATTCAGCAGTTGAACTTTCAGTTCCCGTCTGCATGGGCGTCATGAAGTTTGTCACTTCTGACTTGAGTAGCATGAAGTTGGCTTTGGAGAAGTTTTTTATGGTGGTTTCTTTACTGGGGGGTGAGGGTGGGACTTTTGGCAGCGCCCTTAGGGGGGAAAACTAGCACTTTTCTCACAAAATTGGCACAAGCTCACCCAGGACAAATGGGTACTGAATATTGTTTCTCAGGGTTACAGGTTCCACTTTCACACCCTACCAAGGTCAAAAGGTATGCCAGACCTGCCACAAAATCAATGGGCAGAGGCACAAACAAATTTCTGCTCTCATGGACATGAGAGCTATTCAGAAAGTACCACAGCAAGAACCGGGACAAGGATTTTATTCAAGACTTTTCTTGGTACCCAGAAAGGACTAAGCCTGGAGACCAATACTGGACCTGTCAATTCTAAATACTTTCCTGGATGTTCCGTAATTCAAAATGTTGACACTGCAGCAACTTCTTCCCATGCTGGGCAAGAAGGCTTGGCTAGTTACTTTGGACATCAGAGGCATACCTGCATGTTCCAATCAGACAATCTTGCAGAAGATACCTCAGATTCATAGTTGGCTCAATGCACTACTAATTTTCTGCACTGCCCTTTGGCTTATCTACTGCACCCAGGGTCTTCACAAAATGCGTGGCACCAGTAATTGCATTTTGCCGGCAAAAAGGAATTCAAATATATCCCTACTTGGACGACTGCCTTGCTCAAGCGGAGAGCAAGGACATTCTACTACAGCATCTGGAATTTGTAAAAAGATTACTGATTTGTTTAGGGTAAACAGTAAACGAAATCAAAACTAGTGCCCTCTTGAGATGATATTCATGGATGCAAGCTTAAATACAACTGCCCAGATGGCTTATCTCACGCCAGACAAAGGTAACTAACTCATTTTCAAATGATGGCAACCGAAACCCAGCTACCTGCAAGAAAAATTCTGTGGGCTTTGGGCTTCATGGCATCTTGCATTCTGCTAATTCCATATGCAAGACTGCATATGAGGAAGCTACAATGGTATCTAAGAAGTGTTTGGACTCAACATTGCCACAGCCTGGAAACAATAACTTATTTCCTGCCTGCAACAGGAGTTTTGATGGAGGGCACTGGCCTGTCACCACAACAAGGGACAGCCTTTCACCTTACCGACAGCCAGGTAGATACTAACAGATGCAACAGATTATGCCTGGGGGGCACACATGGCAGGAAAATGTATTCAGGGCATGTGGCCCATGGACCAAATTCATCTTCACATCAATCAAAAAGAGATGCTAGCTGTATAGAATGCCCTGACAGCCTTCAAGGATCTGCTACATCCAGAACAACTATTACTAAAGACAGACAATACTACAGTTATGTGGTACATAAACAAGCAGGGGGGCACACATTCCTACCCCCTCTGCAGGCAAGCCATGACTTTGTGGAACACAGCACTGACCTATCAAGTACATGTGCAGGCACAATTCCTGCCATGAAAGAAAAATACTCTGGCAGACTAAGCAGAAACCTCATGGACCCTCAAGAGTGGAAACTAAATCCACAGGTCTTCAGCATGATAGCAAGGAAATGGGGATGCCCAGACACAGATCTTTTTGCCTCCCCTCAAAACTGCCAACTACACAGATTTTGCACAAGGACTTATCACCCACAAGCATGGAAAGGGGATGCTCTCTCACTCAGCTGGAAAGCACTAACAGTTTATGTCTTTCCTCCACTGCCTCTCCTTAGCAAGGTGCTCCTAAAAGTCAGACGAGAAGCCAAAAATAATTGATTGCCCCAGACTCGCCATGCCAGCACTGGTACTCAATCCTAAAGAGCTTGTCTCATGGCCCAGCTTAGACTTGCCTCAAATTCCACATCTTTTGACTCAACAAAACATTCAGATCCTGCACAGCCAACTCAGAACCTTAAATCTGGCTGCATGGCAGATAATATAGCCACTCAGAACACACCTCTCTCTAAAGCTGTTATGGATGTTATTTTGGAAGCCAGGAGGCCCAGTACCAGGAAATGTTATGCAGAAAAATTGAGTTTCTCTGCTTGGAACCAGGCACAAGGACTTGAATCACTTGTTCCAAACATTCCTCAGATTTTACAATACCAAACTGAGATGCTGGACAAAGGCCTATCTTTCTCAATTAAGATCCATGCCTCTGCCATTTCGGCTCATTACAATACGGAACCTCCAATTTTCTCTCATCCACTGCTAAAACAGTACCTCAGGGGGGCAAAAAACATGAGACCCCCCCCCCCCCAGGAGAACACAGATACCTACATGGGACCTCAACTTTGTTTTAGAAAAGCTCACACTGCCTCCTTTTTAGCCAGCCGATACAGCTGACATAAAATTCTTATGGGAAACTGCTCTGCTCCTAGCAATAACTTCAGAAAGAGTCTTGCATTTACAGGCATTAATGGTAGTGGAACCCTTTACCATTTTTCATCCAGACAGGGTTTCTCTAAGGACGAACCCAACATTTATGCCAGAGGTAGTATCCAGTGTGGCTCTTAATCAAACCATTCATTTGCCAACATTTTATCCAAATCCCCAGAATAAAGGGGAGAGACTTCTGCACTCTTTGGATATACACAGGCAGCTACGCTTCTACTTGGACAAAACAAAAGCTTTCAGAAAAACTGAGCAACTGTTGGGTAGCATATGCTGCGGCATCACAAGGAAAGTCTATCTCAATGCAGACTTTTTCAAAGTGGATAGGGCACTGTATTCGTTTCTGGTATGCACAGCATGGCAAGTCAGTGCCTAAGAATATTAGGTCACATTCTACCAGGGCAGCAGCCACTTCAGTAGCCTTTCTCAGAGTACCACCGACCAAGGAAATTTTGGAAGCTGCAACTCTGAGTTCAGTGCGCAGTTTTACCAAGCATTATCACTTACCTCTTTACTCTAAATCCAGAGCAGGCGTTGCCACTGCAGTTCTGCAGGGCCTCATAGCCACTCCTAATCCAATTTAGACCCAGCCGCCCTACCTCAGCTTTGGGAGTCAACCCAAGTGTAATGACTGCAACAGTGAAACACTATGAACATAGTACAGTTGTGTACCTGCCATAAATGTAGATGTTAGAGTGTATTCACTGTTGCAGTCCAGGTTACCCACCCACTACCCCCCTTTCTTTGCTGGGACTTACCTGTACATCTCTATCCTATACAATCTATGTGGTGTATTTGCTTGTAGATGAAGGTAATTTTATGTTAGTGCATGCTTATTTATAAGCCATATTTTTAGCCTACCCTTTTGGGGGCATCTGACATCTGGGGCAAGAAAAACTGAAGAAAATGGCATTGGCTGCATCTTGTATACCTCTGGCGCACTGACCTCAGGGAAAGAGGCAACAGCAACCGACGCTGGACCAGGACTTTGGAATTCAGGCTGACTGCGGGTAGCCTGCCATCAGGATAACACACGTGTAATAACTGCAACATTGAATACACTCTAACATCTACATTTATGGTAGGTACACAACTGTACTTTCCTTAACGCTTTATTTTATTGCTCTTTTGTTCTAATGCTGTTGGTCTATAGTTTTTAGGGTAGCTTGCAGGTTCACCCTTTAAGTAGGGACATTGTTTTTTCTGTTAGCCCAGTTGGTGTTTGTTCAGGTTGCGCATTTAAATAGTTTTTACTCTTAACTAAATTTTTGTGTAAAGATGTTAATACTTTCAACCAGAAGTTGGGTACTACATCTGGGCCTGGGGTTTTCCAGTTAGAGGCTTTTAACTTTTTGTTTCAATCTCTCTGGCTGTAACTTGATCCAATTTCATATTTTGTACCTTTAAACTTCTTATTTCTTTTACTTCTATCCATTTAGCATCTTTATGTTCTACAGGATCTTCATAAATACTTCTCCAAAACGTGTTTATATATACATATTTTTTGTGGTCTTTTTATTCCTTTTACCTTGTTTCCCAACTCTCTCTAAAACTTGTTTCATCAGTAATTTGCTTATTTTGTACTTTTCCTTTATATTTATCTGTGTATTTTCTATGTTTTTCTGCCTGTGCAGAGATTTTTAGCTTATTTCCGATAGTGCATGATAGGTCCCAGTCTGTTCTAATACTGTGCATTTATTGCATCTATCTTTTAATATTTTGTTGATCTGTTCCCGCTTCTATGGTCTTCTAACAGTGACACTTCTCAGCTACTTTATGGTTTTCTCTCTTTGTTACTTCCACGATGGTGTTCAATTTTTCCCTTTCCTTTCCCTCACTGCCCTTTGTTCTTGCAGTAGAACAATTTAGCTGCACAGTAATGTAGCCTGTTTACTTCTGTTATAGCCCATGAATCTCTATGGATAGTCCTAATTACTGTGTTGATGTTTTATGTTCATGTTTTATCAAACTTCTGACTTTTTGGGGTTTTAATTTCTGCAGTTTTTTTTTCCAAGATCTTAATATGTCTGTGCCTCTTAAATCAACAGGCTCTTAGCTTATTTTCTTCTAAACTTAGGGCACATTTTTTGTTTTCCATTTCCTGTGGGCATTCTGTAGAAAGTTCTGTAGCATCTTCCTGTGGCACGTTTGTTTTCATCCTGTGCCATTTGGTGCTGTCAATCCTCAGCATTGCCTGCATCAGAGTTTCCTGTTCCTTCCCTTGCTCTCCAGCTTCATGTGAAACTTTTTGTACTGGTTTCCTGTGGAAGGCTCAGAAATGTCTTCATATAGCACCTGACCCATTGCTTGCATTTCCACTAGTTTCCCCTTAATTTGTATATCCATTGCTCTATCCTGTTGTGGGGACTTCTAAATTATATTTTCTACACCAAATCCTTCACTTCGCAGGTACTCCATAACCTCATTTTCTCTAACTTTTCCAGTACTAACATTTTCTACTTCATCTTTATCTTATGGGAAACTTTACAATATAAAAATTATCTTGATTACTCTGCCTGTATTTCTCTTCAAATGTCTTTGGTGCTGCTCTTTTTTTATTGGTTGGTTTTGCCTTCTTGTTTGCATACATACTACACCATATTAAATCTTTCCCATGTCTATATTTATTCTTCAGAGTTCTCCTGATCTTCCTTCTCCTTACTTTGTGGACTCGCTCCATCTTGCTGTGATCTAACCTGTGTTAGACCTTCTACAACAAATCCTTCACTTCGCAGGCACTCCATAACTTCACCTTCTATTTTCACCTCTGTGAAGGGCATCTGCTGTTATGGTAGGATTTTACACAGCTGCTCTTTTTGTTTGTCCCGACATGTGATTTCAGGTCGTGCATTAACAACACCAACTCCTGTTGTCCTGCTTGATCTGGAAATTCTGCAACTGCTGTCTGAATGTACTATTTTTCCTCACCCTCCCAACCCTGCTGTGGGACATAGGGTGAGATTGAGTAGTACCCTATCCTTACACTAGTTTGATTGCCATGAGTCTAATTCTGATATCTTTCATTGTCCGAAGCCTGGCCTGCACTAAAATTCCCACACCATTTCTAGTTTGTCCTATGTTGCAGACTTTGGTCCCTAAGCTAAGTGTCTTTGCTGTACTGCCCTTCCATCTCATCTCTTGGATACATAGGATGTCCAGTCTGATCCTTGACATGTCCACTTCCAAGCTGTGTCCCGTCTGTGAACCTACATAGTGTAATGTCCAGCCTTCACTCAGCTGAACTATTCCAGCTAACCCAAGCTGGACACTGGCCAGTCAGTAGCTTATTGACCCAGGGCAGCTAGGATTTATGGTGGGACACTTACCAATAGGAGCACGTACACCCCTCCCATCATTAACGGGGATCCCTGGCCAAGGTAGGAGTAGGTCTTGTTCTCCATCTGCTTATCACTGACAAATACTCATGCCTGTTCAGTGAAATTACTCAACATGACTGATTCACCTAAAGCCAATTTTTACACTGAGTGGCTAGCCCTGACAAGGCACACAGTCTGCGACCTTTCTCCTATCCAGAGGATACAGAGCACCACAGTTGATGCCCAGAGTGCTTGGTCTGTGTAACTCTTGCCCTATAGGGTACCATCTAGAGTCAGTGCTGCTCCCCACAACTCCATTCTTGGGTGAGCATGAGGTGGAAATGCTGCATGTTTTTGTTTGGTGGAAGGAATCCCAGAAAGACCCTGTATAAAGACAGTTGGTGGACAATGATAATGACACTTATTAACTGTATGCATGATATGTCCGTATAACTGGTCAATCCAGATAAGACATTTCACTCAATTAGTCTGTTCTTGAAATTTGTATGGCTTGTAATTAATGTAGCTTCTATAATTTGTAAATTGCAATATGTTCTTGTTCTAAATTATCTCATTTGTTAATGGGACTTAAACACATTGTATATGGTAGACTGGAAGCTGTAACTTCGGTGGTGTTTGCAGTTCCTCATAACCTTTCTAAATTTACTAACCTATACCTTAAAGGAAAGTTGTTTAAAAAATTGACAAAGATAATTTTATTAACAGCTAGGCATATGGAACATTGAACTGTCTGGCAAATCCTTGCTGCTGTACAACACACATTTTCATACTGTTAATTTCTTTTAGGTGTTTTGGAAGAAGCCACATTTTTTCACGTAGAGTCATTAATTGAACAGCTTGAAGTAGCTATTAAGGTAATAATTCTATTTGCCTAAACTGTATATAAAAAACGTACTTAAGATGTCAAATAGTAAAGATTGCACTTTTACCATTGTAGTGAAGAGGTACATTTCTTTTAGAATTCCCAACCTGCTGATGATCACTCTCCAATCTCTCGGAAGGAGTTTGTTCGCTTTCTGTTGGCCACACCAACTAAGTCCGAACTGCGATGCCAGGTATGCAAAATGTAGGCCATCATGTCTCGTCTTTTTTATAAAGATTCTTCCTAGAAGAGTGTATTGCACAACACAAGCTCCAGTAGTGTAGCTAGGCTAGGGCAAAAGGAGCAACTGCCCTGTGTCCACAGTGTTTGTGTGGGGGGTGCAATCAGCCCACCCCGATCACTGTTTAATGCACTGAGATAATCTGAGGAAGGGCTCTGAGTTAACTTAATATGTGATATATAACATTAAGTATCCTGTTTGCTTATTTCAGAGTTATTTATAGCACTTTAATTGTCTGCATATACTTTGCTAGCTAGTTTCACTGTGTGTGAGGTATTAACTAGAATTTTCTACAATTGTTAAGCATGTGGTTGGGTTTGTTTGTTCTGATTTTTGTTTTCCATCTTCCCTCCCTATTGGTATCCTGTTTTTATACTTGGTGGCTTTGCAGTTGCCCGCCCCTACTGTAAATTTGATCTGGGACACTCCCAGTCTAGTGTCATTATGTCATTCTAACTAATGCAGGGCGAACATTTGAGAAGGCCAGCCCAGTTAGTTTCTGCTCCTCCTTTCCCCTTTAAAAAAAAAAAGTTTCTAAGCTTGTTTCCTGTATTTCCTGTAAGTTGTCTAGTCCAAATATAGATTTGCTGTATCCAGGACTGTTTGTGTAAGCTTCTGAGGCCCCATATCTTTCTGTGTTGGAGGGGAGCCTTCTAGCTTAATTTTGTTTCTTAGATCTAGCCAGTTTTCTAGTTTCAGCACTCGGATCTGTTTCTTTGAGCTAAGTACTTGTTCAGAACTCATTGTAAGTACTAAAGCTACAAATTACTACAGTACTCAACTTTCTCACTTGTCTAAAGGAAAACCGTTTTTAGTACTTGTTAAATAAGCACCTATCCAGGCATGTGTAAGGGTCAGCTCCCAGTGTTTTCTCCTGTCTACCTGATGAATCTGGGCGTCTTGGGGCAATGCAGCAATTGCCTCATGTACACAGACAACCCTCTCCTCCTACCACCCAACACTACAACCTGAGAGAGATGCACTTGTGTAGCCAAACTAGAAGCAAAGCTCTCTTCACCCAAGACTGGACTCTACAATCAAGAGGAGAAGGTGAACACTTTCACCACACCACACTCATCACATAGTCCCTCAAAACCTCTGCACCACCAAAACACACACATAGAAACACAAAACACACACCTCCAGTTGTGGAGGCTCTCAAACATCTACCCAAGCAACAGGGACCTCCTAAAGCAGAAACGCAAGCAACCTCTACCCCCCCCAACACAACACAAATGAGACAGCCCACAAACTCAGTGTGCTACTCAACCACAGCCCATAAGGCATAACAACGTACCCAAAACTCTAGTCATAGGTGACTGTAATCAGGCACACTGATCCACTCACCAGGCTAAACAAGGCGAACGTTACTGTCAGCTGCCAGGATCCACCACATAATGTGTGCACTCGGATCACTCCACAACAAGTACAAATATGACTCGTTGTCCATGTTGTGAATGACCTGAGATGTACCTCTTTGGACTACATGAAAAGGGACATGGAAGAGCTGTCCGATCTTGTAGCCCAGGCAGGTATGACCCTAACCCTGAGTAGCATCTTGCAATCACCCAGAATTATACCACAGTACAAGGACAAAGTGATTGACTTCAACAATTGGCTTAGGTTCTTGTGTCATTCTAAGGGGATCCAGTATCTGTCTGCCTGGGATGACATTGACAAATCACAATGGTTTTGCCAGAGATGGCCTTCACCTGTCACCCTTGGGATTCCGGATACTGGCTAAGGCTCTGGCCACCCCTATAGTGCCTTTTTTAGGCAATATTCAAATGACAAATTCACAACCATAACTGGTACAAGCAAACAAAATCTGAGGGTAGTACTTATTAATGCTAGAAGTCTAAACCTCAAAATGCACTCACTCGTGGCATTCCTTAAAATGGAGAACATCAACATCTGTACAGTGACGGACCTGGTTTGAGAGAGCATCCCTGCATTTCCAGGCTATAATTCATACCACACCTTTTGGCCACCTAACCTGGACCGAAGCACTAAAGGCAGAGGCGTGTCCATATTCATTAGGGATATCCACACCTCCAGGCTAGTTGCTCAGCATAATGCATCCGAGATTATCCAAGTGCAACTAACTCAGGGCAAGACCGCAATCCAAATTGTAGCTTGCTACAGATCCCCCACCATGCCCCAAGATTTCCACTCCTCATTTTTTGATACACTGGAAAATATTGGGGGTACAGCCTAACACCCTAATAATGGGAGATTTCAACTACCCCACCATTAACTGGGAAAACTACTTGTGTACCAACTCTTGTGCTCAACGTTTTCTGGAATTCATAAATTCCAACGCCTTGGATCAAATTAACCACACCCCCACCAGGGACAGCAATATCCTAGACCTGGTCATTACCAACATGGGCAACTGGTGTTCCACACCAGAGGTCGATTCCTCGTTGGTCAGATCTGAACACAAGCAAATTACCCTAGACGTCCACATCCCACCCTCACCCCCTATTAGGGAAACCAACCGTAAAAAATTTCTCCAAAGCCATCTTCACGCTTAAGGCAGAAGTGGCAAACTTCATGACACCCATGCTGACTGACAATAGAGGTACGACTGCGGAATCCTGTACAGTTGCACTTTATAAGCACTTGCACGAATGCATGGATTGTGCAATCCCTAATAGAACCAAGATGCTATCCTCCAAAAAAATAAGGAAGCCAATCTGGTGGTCCCCTGCCATAAACAAACTCTACAACAGAATAAAGAAACTGTTGCAAAAAGAGTAGGATCCCATGATTTTAGGAACTCTGGTCAGCTTCAGTAAGAAGCTGAGATCCCTCATAAAATCCTCCAAAGCTAGTTACGAAAAAAAAATCGCCACTGATTCTAAAGACAACCACAAAGCATTCTATAGCTATGTCAAGTATCTCGGTGGCAACACTCTGATCTGCTCTGCGTTACAGCACAATGGCACTAGATATACAGAACCAACTGATATTGCCAACATCCTGGCAGATAAGTTCAGTGCTAACTTTACCCCTCTCCCATCCCCTAAAGGGACCATCTCTATACCGGAAGAATGCAGAGTTCCTGTAATCATGGCTGCACAGGTAGAAAAAAATGCACTCCAAAGCCAAGAACACAGCATCCATGGGACCTGACATCCCAGACTGCATTCTACATGAACTACAGAATGAACTTGCACCCCACCTAAGTACCGTATT
This sequence comes from Protopterus annectens, assembly GCF_019279795.1. Lineage (NCBI taxonomy): Eukaryota > Metazoa > Chordata > Ceratodontiformes > Protopteridae > Protopterus > Protopterus annectens. Next base: position 596,821,732 of record NC_056743.1, read on the forward strand.
CAATCATAGCCTCATCTCAAGCTTTGTGCCCACTGAATGGTGCACAGCAACGGTTATCCTACTTCATAAAGGGGGAGCCACCACAGACCCCGGGAACTACTGCCCCATTAGCCTGACGAGCCTGGTCTGCAAGGCTATGGAACTTATAAACAATGACCTTGGTAATCTCCAAACTCTGGACCCTACCCAGTTCAGTTTGTAAAAGGCCGATCAGGTCTCCTAAACCTGATGGACATCTTTGAAGCGGTCACCAAAGCCGTAGACGAGTGTAAGATGGTTTACACAGCCTGTCTAGATCCTGCCAAGGCTTTCGACACCATCCCCCACTCAGTAATTATAGATAAACTCACTAAACTAGGTATAAATCCGTATGTCACAATATTGGTTGCCAACTGGCTCACTGACAAAACCCACAGTGTGAAAGTAGCAGACTCTAAGTCCACCTTCAGACCAGTGACAAGTTGAGTACCACAGGGTTCAGTCCTAGGTCCTCTCCCGTTAGCCTGTACTTCAGAGAAGTAGATACCAAACACAGAAGGTCTTTGGCCAACAAAGTTCACAGATGACTGCAAACTAGAAGCCATAATCAAAACTCCTAACAATGTGGACATCCTACAAAAAGACTTCACTGAGACATGCGTGGTGTCGAAGCCATGGCCTCAAGCTCAATGCCAAAGTGCATAGTCATCCCTTTTGGTAAAACCTCTGTACCTATGAACAACCACGTAGGCGGTAGTCTACTTGACACCGAAAGTGAGACCTTGCGACACAGGTGGACAGTAGTGTCTCCTTTGATCGCATTGCCACAGTAGTCAGGAAATCATTCTACTTGACACACCTCATCACAAAAGGTTTCTCATCCTGGAAAAAATAGGTCATTGTTCTCCAACACTCAAACCTATTAGAGTACAACGCCCCTTTTCTGATGTACTTCACAAGACATCTACAACAACTGGAAAGGCCACAGAAATGGCTCACAGAGGATTCATGGCCTCAAACAGATGCCCTACGCAGACTGTCTCAAAAAAGCTCCAGCTTTACTCTGTCGCATATTGCCTTCTCAGAGGCGTTCTCTGACTAACAGACACAGCTACGTCAAACCCAGAGCTGTTGGAGATGCTCCACTTAAAGAAATCCAAATCCCTCCGAGCTACCCCTTTAGGGACCAAAACTTTTAGTTATGTACTTACCATAACTTTAGACGTATGGGATCCATCTCTCCTACATTCTGTACAGATGGGTTCGGAGCCGATCCTCGGCTCCAACTCGACACGCTATACTATAGAACGAAGTCTCTTATTGGCTGAGCCTCCTCATATCCCAGGATGCCCCACTACTGCTTCCCCAGATCTTGTTTGTCCGCACACATGCACACACACACAGACTGTTATAAAATTGCCAGGTGTTTCAAGAGAGGAAAAAACAGTTGTATTCGGACCTTTCGGTCTCTTCTGGCCTCCAAGGCAGGGGGAAGGAGGGTGGGTTATTAGGAATCTAGGCGAGATGGATCCCATACATCTAAAGTTATGGTAAGTACATAACTAAAAGATGTAATGTGATCCTATCTTGCCTACATTCTGTACAGATGGGACAGCGTCCCTAGCACCTAATTCCTGGGTGGCTCATTGGAAAACGGTCCGGAGAACCGAGGAACCGAAGGAAGCTCGGCCCCTGGATGCCACATCCAATTTGTAGTGAGAAATAAAGGTATGAAGAGAAGACCACGTAGCAGCTGCACATATGTCATTAATAGAGAGCTTGGAATAAAAAGCTGCCGAAGTGGACATAGCCCTGGTAGAATGAGCTTTCACAGGAATTGTAAGCTCTTTATTTGAAATGCGATAAATATGACTGATACAGTCTCTGATCTACTTGGCAATAGTGACTTTCGTGATGGCTTTGCCGAATTTATTGTCTGAAAAAGACACAAAAAGTTGATCTGATTTTCGTGCTTGTTGTGTCCTATCCAAATAGAAACGTAATTGTCTGTGCACATCTAAGGTGTGAAATGTATACTCAGCTCTGTCTGTATACTTACGGAAAAAAACTGGTAATTCCAGAGATTGTTGCAAGCAAAATTTAGAACAAACCTTTGGTATAAAGGATGGGTTTGGTCTTAGAGAAACTCTATCCTTGTGAAAAATCAGGTATGGTAGATTGATGCATAAGGCTTGAAGTTCTGAAACTCGCCTGGCTGATGTGATAGCAACTAGAAGGGCAGTCTTCCAAGAAAGAAATTTAGTCACAGGTTGCTGCCGGCTCAAAGGGGGTTGCGGTTAATGCACCTAACACTACGTTAAGGTCCCACGGTGGTGCAGGATGCGATATAGGTGGCCTAAGAAGCCAAGCTCCTTTAATAAAGGCTTTGCACAACTTATTGCTCATTAAAGGTGGTTCTACGTTCTCATGAAAATTGGAAATAGCCACCAATTGAACTTTGATCGTGGACACCAAACAACCCTGGTTGAACAGGGAGGTTAAAAACTTCAGAACCTCTGACACAGAAGCTGTCATAGGGTCGAATCCTCGGAGTTGAGCCCAAATAGCAAACCTCTTCCATTTACTGCTATACATCTTTTTTTGTAGAGGACTTGTGGGCCGAGGACAAAATATGCATAACCTCAGGGTGGAAAGAATGGCTCCTAACTATGGCCTGAAGAGGAGTAGCCAAGCTGCTAGTTTCAGTGAATGGAGGGGACTGATGGAGCTGTCCTGACTGAATCAGAAGGTCCGGAACTTGGTCCAGGGACCGTCCAATGCATACTAGCGAAGAAAGGGGAACCATACTTGACGAGGCCAGTATGGGGTGATTAGAATCATTTTGCTTCCCAAGTGAATCGCCTTCTGAACCACCTTGGGGATGAGGGGAACCGGAGGAAAGGTGTATAGCAGACCCGGGGGCCAAGCTTGGACGAGAGCATCCTTGGGGGTCTCCCGGAGCTGGAATGAGAGAGAACTGCTGGCATTTTGCATTGAGGGGAGTTGCAAAAAGATCGCAACATGGGATTCCCCATCTCGTGAAAATCTGTTACCACTTTGTGATTCAAGGACCATTCGTGTGGGGAGAGAATAGTCCTGCTCAGTCTGTCTGCTATCACATTGGATGTCCCCGGAATGTGTGCCACTAGAAAGCGTTTGGTGGCAATTGCCCAATCCCATACCTTCATGGTTTCTCTGCAAAAGGGGTAAGATCTGGTCCCTCCTTGCTTGTTAAAGTACCAGACTACCGCCATGTTGTCAGACTGAATGGCAATCGTCCCCTGGGGAAGGTGGTCATGTAGTGCTTGCAACGTTAGAAGCACCGCCCTAATTTCCAGGATATTGATGTGGAGAAGTTTCTCGTCGGAGTGCCACGTGCCTTGGACCGACCTGTCCAGATAATGTCCCCCCCACCCTGTCTGGGAGGCGTCCGTAGTCAACGTGGCTGAGGGGGAACGAAGGGTCGCCCCTGATCCAGGTTGGAGGAATGAAGCCACCAACGAAGATCCTGCTTGCACGTCTCTGTTACCAATGTGTGGTGACTGGGGGGGAGGTCTTGATGATAAGTCCACTGGGCTAAGAGGAGCCACTGGAGTATCCTCATATGTAACCTTGCAAAAGGAACGAGAAGAATGGTGGCTGACATGGAACCCAACAGCTGCAGGACCATTCTCGCTGGAGCTCGACGTCTGAGGGGTAACGCCCGCACCTGAGACTGCAATGTTGCTATCCTTTCCGCAGGAAGATAGACTCACATCTGCCTTGAGTCTATTTCTGCACCAATAAACAGAATACGCTGTGATGGCCGCAATACGGATTTTGTCCAATTGAAGGCGATTCCTAATGAGCTGCCTAGGGAGATAGTGGCAGCTAAAGTTCTTAAGAGTAGATGCCTTGAGGTGGCAGTTAGGAGCCAGTCGTCTAGGTATGGAAACACCTGGAATCCTAGACTGCTCAGGTGAGCAGTCACCACTGCCAAACATTTGGTGAACACCCTGGGGGCTGTGGTGAGACGGAACTGGAAATGACTGTCCCCTAGGCTGAAGTGCAAGTGTCTCCTCGACACCTGATTTACCAGAATGTGATAATAGGCGTCCTTGAGATCTATGGAGCACATCCAAACACCCTTCTCTAGAAGCGGGAGAATGGTTTGCAAGGTGACCATCCGGAATCTGGACTTTTTCACTGATCTGTTTAATTTGCTGAGATCCAAAATGGGCCTCAAGTCCCCGGCCTTTTTTGGTACCAAAAAGAATCTCGAGTAACTCGCAGATCAGACAGGTTGGATGACTCCTTTTTGAAGCAGCTTTGAAATTTCTATGGCTGCCATATCCCGTTGACTGGGTGGCGGTATTCGGGATTCTCTGGGACGGTGGGGGGGGGGGGGGTTGAGAGAAGGGAATGGTGTAACCTCCGGCGATGATTCGGAGCACCCATTGGTCCTGGGTGATACTTTCCCAGGCCTTTAGGTGCCTCGAAAAATGACCCCCGACTGGCTCAGCAGCTGCAGTCGGGCACTCCTTCAGGGATGCTGGAAGGAGGAGGAGCCACGAAAGGACTCGCGGTCTCCAGTGTTGCGGGGGCCTCCGCCGCCTCTGGGACGGCATCTCCCTGAAAAATTTCCCCTTCCTCTGCCTCTAGAAGGGGAATCGCTCTGCTGCGATGAGAGAGACTTTTGAGACTTACGGGACCACATTTTCCCTCCTCTTCGAGCCTTGGGATAAGGCCTGAAGGGAGTGGAAAACCGGGCCCCTACGGCAGTTAGTCTTGCCCTCCTGCTCGCAGCGAGTCAGTGTCCTTTACCTTGGGTCCAAAAAGGGAGGACCCATCGAAGGGGGCGTCGGCAAAGGAAGACTTAAAGGCCTCCGCAAAATGACACAGGCGTAGCCAGGCTTGTCTCCGTTGAGCAACACCTGTGCCCGCCGCTCTGCTCGCTCCCTGGGCTGCATACTAAATGAGCCTCATGGACGAGTTGGATAGGGAGGACAGGGTAGCCAACTGGGAGTTAACCGTCTGGGCCAACTGCTTAGGTAGGTTACCAGAGAGGGTATCTGAAAGCTCCTTGACTAGATCCCTCTGCAGTCTCGTAAAATCAGTCGGGTAATTCAGAGACCTTAATGTAAAGGTTGCTGAAGCAAGGGTGCGCTTCCCGTACCGATCCATGCTCCTAGACTCCTTATTAGGAGGATGGATGGACGTTGAAGCCTCTGCCACATCTTGTTGGGTAGCAGATGCCACCAGCAAGGCATCTACAGCCATACCTTTGGTAAGAAAGTCCTTATCCGGGGGTGCCGAAAGGAATTTATTGGGGTGAGCTGGCACCGGTTCAACAGAATCCGGATGTTCCCACGCCCTTCGAGAGATCAAATCCAGGAGCTCATCGAAGGGCGGAGACACCCAGGAGGCGAAGGGCTGAGCCCTGAAGGCCTTGAGGAACACTGTCTCCTCAGCAGAAGGGGGTTTGGACTGCCAGTCGCCTCGTTGCTTAAGCATTTCCAAGATGTCCGCAAAGGATACATAATCAGAGGACGACTTGGGGGACCCTTCTGCATCATCGAGGTCGGTATCCGAGGTGAGAGACTCATCAGGGGAGTCTACGTGCTTCCTCTTGCACTGTTTCTTCTTCGGAGGGACCTCCAAGAAGAAGGGAACCCCCGACGGGGGTAACCTCAGGCCCCAGGGCTCCGGTGTCATGAGACAGGGGGACTGCAAAGGAACTAGTCTCAGTGCCAAGGGAAGGTGGTGGTGAGAAGGTAGAAGTGGCCAGAGAGGATTTGGCCAAGGCACTCCTCATGGCTGTGAAGGCGGGACTCCCAGAGTCCTGGGAAGGTTCAACCCTCAAGGCCACAACAGCAGACGGAACTCCCGCCGCCGACGCACCGAGAGGGAGGCTAGGAACCGAAAGAATCGGTCCCAAAGTGTCACCCCTGGGGCCGACAGAGGAGGTCCGTGTACCGAACACCGACCCGAAGGGCGGAGTTGGAGTTAGGGTCGGAGCCAACCCTACAACTTCCACCGGCTCCAACTGTGTCGAAGCTGTTGGAGGAGGAACTAAGATGGCAGGGTGGGAAATCGGCTCTGGAGCCGACTGGGCCGGAGCAGAGACCAACTTTTGAAACACTGGAGACTGAAAAAGCCTTTGAAGCACCCTGTCTACATCCGAATCGGACATCCTCGACGACCGAGAAGAGACCGACTGGGTCCGAGTTGACTTCTCCGCCGGCTCCGAAAGACTGGGGGACCGGCTCCGAATGGATTCGAGAAGTATCGGCGCTAAGGGAGGTTCCACCACTACTGCAATTTCCCTCTGAGCCGATGTGAACTTTGGCACCGAAGGGGAAGAGTCCGAGTGAGCAACCTTCATCGGCTCCGAAGGCAGTGGAGCCGATGAAGGTGACTCTCCTCTCGGCTCCAAAGTCAGAGGAGTCGAGGCTGGAGACATCGAGGCAGACCGTTCCGCCCTCGGCTCCGAAGTCCGTGGAGCCGACTGAGAAGCTTGCCTAGACTTTTTTGCTGTCTGATCAGACGGGCTGGTCGGAGCCGAAGATTTTTTCTTCCTCGACGAGGAAGAAGATAGGGCTTCCTCAAAAGAAGGGGTAATAAGCCCTTTCAAAATCAACTTATTTTTCCTCTCTTGGAGCACGTGAGAGGAAAAAGCGTGGCAAGCGCTACAAGATTCCTTTAAGTGCTTCGGCCCCAAACAGTACACACAAAGCAAATGGTCGTCCGTAATGGACATTTTGTAAGAGCATTTCGAACATTTTTTAAAACCAGATGGCCTATGTTCTTTTGACATGGCTATCTTCTTCCACTAAACTTTAAAGGAAGAGAAACTTCAACACTGACTAAAATAAAAAACAGGTAGACTAAGGCAAGGTCCCTCTAAGTTAAACAGGAACACTTGCCACCAAGAAAAAAATACAATTTACCGCAAAGTTGAAACAATTAGAAAACTCACAAAGAGTAGCTGTTAGACAGCCCTAACTAAAGCGCGAGGGCTAGGCAAAGGCCCTTTACCGTTGACAAAAACACAATATTTTACCACAAACTTTTGAAGAAAAACAGTCACACAACAATAAATAGCTGTTAAAACAGCTTTTGGGTAATTT
>NC_056743.1:596829319-596989319 GCF_019279795.1 Protopterus annectens
AGACTTGCAGAGGTTTCTTCTTGATGGCATCCCCACCTTTCTTGGTTTTCCACAAAGACAGTTTCTTTGTGAACCAATCCTTTTATGCCTGAGGTGGTGAATGAGATGTCTCTTAATCTGTTTAATTGCCCACCTTTTTCCTTTCTCTTCAATCCTCCAGTGAAAGGATTCTGCATACCTTGGATGTACGTAGGCAATTTAGCTTTAGTTTTATCTAGGTAGAATTTATCAGGAAATCAGATAAGCTCTGTGTCTTTCCATCACCGGACTTGGATTTACCTGTTTCTAAGCAGAGTATTTCTACTTGCATTTCTACGGCTGTTGTGTTTTGTTATGATTTTCATGGGACGTCTGGCTGTATCTGATGGTGCTCATTCTACTAAATTTGTCTGTAGCTTCCTCAGGTGTTTTCTTTAAAGGCCTGGATACCATTTCTATTCTGGAGGCTGCTACATGGTCTTCTCTGCACACTTTCACCAAATATAAGTTGAATGCCATTTCTAGATCTAGAGGCATTCTCCATGGCTTTGTTAAATTCTACAGTGCATAGTTTGTCTGCTGCTTCCACCTCCCAAGGTTCCTATTAAGTTTTGGTGTTCTCCAATATGTTAAGAATGTTGCAACACTGACTAGAAGGGCATAGAATAGTTGTGCATAAATAGTTGTGTAAAATCATATCATAACCATAGATGTCCTTGTCTTATGTTGCGTTATTCTGTCCCTCCCACCTCCCCCCTGCATCTTGTTCCTTCCTTGGATAACTTCTTATTCCTTGGCTCTTAGCTCCTTAGTCTTTTTATGGCTGATGTCAAAAGATACATGCAATGTCCCATGTACTTGCAGTAGCTAAAAGCTCTCTTATACTGGCCAGACGTCAGGCTGTTGAATGGAAGAGTACCTATATGTTAATAATACTGCAACATAGAGAGGGACATCTATGGTTGTGTAAGATTTTACACCACTATTCTTTCCTGTGCTGGCATCCCTGCCTTCTCTAAAAACTCCCTTTTTCATTCCCTTCTTCTTCTGGCTTCAGTAACAACCAGTGAATTTCTGAGAGCTGTGGGGCTCATGGCTTCCACCATTCCAATGCTCCCTTTAGCTGAGTTTCACATGACAAAACTCCAGTGGTTTCTAGTCATTTTGGCTTCTAACATTCTCATTCCCTCTTTTAGTTCCTTAGTTGCCCCTCTTCCATGTCTCGAGCAGGGATTTCATTGGTGGATTCAGCAGTTGAGACTCAATCCAGGGTTCCCTTTCCATCCACCTCTTCCCTCTCTGGAGCTGTTCACAAGCACTTCAGACTTTGGATGAGGAGCAGCTTTAGGCTCCCTAAAGGTGCAGGGAGTCTAGTATACCTCAACAGCAATACCACATAAACTGTGAGATGAGCGCTCTTCTGTCTTCTGCTGACTCTTCAAGCTTTTCATCCTCTTCTCCCCAGGACCTCTGAAGGTGTTCACAGACAATACTGCAGTCATCTGTTTGTCTTTCTCGTGTGGATCCACTTTCTGTGGATACTGCTTTGGTTCTCTCATTTGTGTCAATTGATCAGTGCTGGATTTGCTTATTCTTCCATTAAGGCCCACTTATCAGCTGTTTCTGCTTGTCTGCCTTCATCACCTCCTTTAGTTTCTAGATTTGAAGCCAAGCAATTTCTTAAAGGCATTGTTCATAATAGGCCTCCCAGGAAGTCTGTTCCTCTTACCCCAGGATCTTAATTTTGTTTTGAGCCTGTGGCTTCAGCTTCTTTGCAGCAATGCTGTTGTAATATTGTAACTTCTGTTGGCCCTTACTTCTGCCAGACAGGTGTCTGACCTTTAATCCCTTCTGGCTTGCCCTCCTTTTTTTCGTGTTTCATAAGGACAATCCTTTCATACTAATCCTTTTTTATGCCCAAGGTGGTGAATGAGTTGTCAGTTAATCAGTCTGTTCATTTACCCATTTTTTCCCTTCTCCGCAATCTCCCTTGGATGTGCATAGACAACTCTGATTTTATTTGGCTATGACTTGAGACTTTTCATAAATCTGATCGGCTTTTTGTTTTTTCATCCTAGGTCATTAGGATTGGCTGTGTCCAAGCAAACTGTTTCTTGGATTTCTAAAGCCATTTCTTTTTGTTCTTTCAGTATTAAGAGCTTTCCTCATTCTACTAGAGTTGTGGCTTCTGGTGCTCTTTTTTTTTTTTTTTTCAAGAGCTTGGATACTAACTCTATTCTTGAGGCAGCTGCCAGGACTTAAGTGCATATATTTAACCAAGCACTATATAATGGATGGAATTTCCAGAGCTAGAGCTGGTTTTGCTAGGGCCGTCCATGTGTTCCTAGAGAGTTCTGCTGGTCCTTCCTCTTTGTCTTCCTGAGCTTTGGCACTCCATAACTATTTTAATGAATACTGCAATAGTGAAATGGAATGACCTAGTACAATTGTGTACAATCTTACCCTAATGATACATGTCCTTTTCACTGTTTAAGTGTTTACTTCCTCCATCCTCCCCCTGGTCCTTTTCTCTTCTGGATGTAATGATTACCTCTTTTCTCCTTGGACTGGTGTTCCTACTGGGCTTGCAGTTCTGAGGATGGTACGTCCAGAAATAAACTATGGCCTACACTACGCAAGAAGTTGCATGTGATGTATGGCATACCTTAAAGCAACCTAAAGGCTTTGGTGTACTGGCCGGGTGTCAGGCTACCCTTAGCTGGGGATCCCTGTTGTAATGAATACAGTGAAGAGGACATTTTACTTTTATGGTAAGATCTTACACAACTGTCATTTTTACATCTTTTTAAATGTTGTGATCGTGTCTCACCCTAGAAACTAACAACTTAGTGCCAGCTGACAGACTGCAGTTAAAACCACTTTGTTTCTGCACATGTCTGTCAGCTGTTCCTTGAGTTTGTTTCATGTTTTTGCTCTGTCCCACTTTTTTTTTTCCTCTACTGGTAAATAACTGAAGATTGCAGTTAGTCAAAAAATCCACAATTAGATGTTCGTGTTTCACTGTTGCAGTCATCACTGTAGGGATCTTCCTGCCGGCAGGCAGCCCTCGGTCGGCCAAAATCTCAAAGTCTGGGTCCGGCGTCTGCTGTGTACTCACCCTCCCTGATGGCAGAGCGCCAGGGGTACAAAGCTCCCATACTACTCCGTGTTCTCCAGTCTTTCTTGCCGCACGATGGAAGCAGTTCGCAAGTGCCGGTCGGCTGACTCCTGTTATTTTTGGTGCTTCATACCGAAGACATTCTTTTCAAAGCTAAGTACCCCGTTGGGGAAACTTTTTTTCTTGCTCCAGACCGATGTCTGAAAAAGTTAATTGTATTTCATGTCGGAAGCAAATACCTCATAAGGATTTTCACTCTTACTGTATCCTTTGTCTAGGCCCTGACCACGACGTGGCTAGTTGTCTATTTTGTGCTAGATTTAATCAACGTACTATTAAACAGAGATAGGATTTTGCCTTTCATTACTTTGGGAGGTGATTTAATTATAACATGTCATCGGACACTCTTCCGACTACTGGAGTTCATAAAAGGCGCAATGATAAGGATAGGCCTCCGATGTCTAAATCAGATGACAGTTTACCATCAGAGCCAGCTGCTGGTTCGGCTGTCGTCAGTGAGGCGCTTTCGCAGCCCCTGTCTGCCATTACAGAACCGCTTGCCGAAACGGACTCCCACGAGGAGCCAACTAGGCCTTCGAATACTCCAGGTGCAAGAACTTCGGATAATGCTCCCTTGGATGGGTCCGGAGCCGCTGTGCAGGTACTGGCTTCCGAGGGTGTTTTCAGGTCTGCGCAGCTTCAGGTAAATACAAAGACTCTTTCTAAAACAAAGACTCAAGCCCTGGCCTCCTCTGATCCGGGATCTAAATCTCAAAAACAAATGCTTAAAATGGCGGAGGACTTGCTAACTGTGATTACGGGTTCACATCCCCCTCCTGACAAAAGGCCAAGACAAGAATTGGATTATGAATCTTTTGATCAGGCATCTGTCTCTTCAGTGTCTTCCTCTGAACAGGATTATACTTTCCCTCTTTATGAGGATTCTGATGCTGAGGAATCCGTTCCTTCAGCTTCTCCTCCTGAGGATTATTCTTTTGGGGAAATTTTACATGACATGAGGTAACATTTTCACTGGGAAGGCCAGGAGTACTCTGAATCTAAGAGAAGGCTTAGGGATTTCCTTCTTCCCCAGTACAGACCCCTGGCTGTTCCTCCTATTTTGGATATTGTGGATGATGTCTTTTCTGAGTCTAATTTAACTCCTGACTTCCTCCAGCCCCTGCTAAGCCTGATAGACAGAGTCCCTGACTCGCACCAGTTTCTTTATAAAAATCCAACTGCTGATCCAGAAACCATTTCTCAGGGTGTTAAGGCCACCACTGCTTAAGAACCCTATTCCATCAGATAAGGATTCTAGAGCTTTGGAGAGATGGGGCAAAAAAGTATACACTTCTGCTACTTTATCTATTAGGGCTTTAAATGGTCAATTTCATATGTTGAAATATCAGCAATATCTTTTGTCTGTCATGAAACAAAAACTGGGTAGGGTTTCTGCATGTGCAGACAATAAGGAATTACATGATTTGATGCATGCTACTGAGCAGGTGGGAAAACCTACCTTACACTGTGGTTTTGATGCTTTGGAGGCTCTTGCAGGGTGGCTGCCACTGGCACTGTCATTAGAAGGCATGCTTGGTTAAAGGAACAAAATTTGCCTGATCAAGTGAAAGCAAAGTTACTGGATGCTCCTGTTCAACATAATGTTTTGTTTGGGTCTAAGGCTGAAGAGGTTGTAAAGAAAATGGAGGATAAGGCAAAATCCATGCAAACTGTTAAGGATTTCTTACAAGTTCAGCCTCCTAGATTTAGCAGAAATTGGCCAGCTAAAAATTGGTACTTTCCTACCTCGGACAGGACTCTGAGGGGTAGATATAGGCGCCCCAGGGGGAGAGCCCAAGCACAGACCTCTTACAGACCTAGACAGTGGAGTGCTTCCACCCCCAGGGGTGGAGAAGATGGGTCTCAACCTTACAGGAAACAGGCTCAATGACTAATCCTGCGTGGCTCCAGGAACCTCTCTCCTGGAAGCTCCTCTGGGAGGAAAACTTTCTCAGTTTCACCGAAATTGGACTTGCATAACCCCAGACAAGTGGTTTCTGGTTGTAGTTTTAAGAGGTTACAAATTCCACTTTCACACCTTACCAAAACCAAACGGATGGCCAGACCTACCAAAAACTCAGTGGGCAGGGGCATTAAAACAGGTGAGGTTCCTCCATGGCTATGAGGGCCATAGAACTAGTTCCAAATTCAGAGACAGGACAAGGCTTTTATTCAAGACTCTTTCTAGTTCCCAGAAATCAAAATACTAGGAGACCCATCCTGGATCTGTCAGTCTTAAACAATTTCCTGGATATACCAAAGTTCAAGATGCTTACTCTGCAGCAGCTCCTGCCAATCTTGAGCAAAAATGCATGGATGGTGACATTGGATTTAAAGGAGGCTTACCTACACATTCCTGTCAGACAGGAGTGCAGAAGATACCTCCGGTTTAAGGCAGGCCCGAAACATTACCAATTCTCTGCGCTGCCCTTTGGCTTGTCTACTGCGCCCAGGGTCTTTACCAAGTGCCTGGCACCAGTAGTAGCTTACTGCAGACTCGAAGGAATTAAAATTTACCCTTATCTGGACGACTGCCTTATTCAAGCAGACAGCAAAGACATTTTACTCAAGCACCTGGAATTTCTTCAAAATCTACTAAAGTACTTGGGATTCATTGTGAACGTAAAAAAGTCAAATTTGACACCCACTCAACAGATAACTTTCCTGGGTGCTCTTTTTGACACAACAACCCAGATGGCATTCCTGACATCAGAAAAAAACTACAGCTGGCTTCAACTTTCAAAAGCCTGGCGTTAATGTCTCAGCTAACTGCAAGGAAATTCCTGCAGGTTTTGGGTTACATGGCTTCCTGCATCCTACTCATACCATATGCAAGACTGCATATGAGGAAGATACAATGGTACCTAAACATCGTATGGTCCCAGCATTGTCACAGTCTGGAAACAGTGATTGCTGTCTTGCCTTGCCTGCAAAAGGAATTCCATTGGTGGGCTATGGCATGTCTTCAAAACAAAGGGAAAGCCTTCAGTCCACCTCCAGCCTACCAAGTGATAACCACAGACACCTCTGATTATGCATGGGGAGCCCACTTGCAGGGGAAAGGCCTGCAAGGTTTTTGGACGGAGGATCAGAAGCATCTACATATCAATTTAAGAGATGTTAGCTGTGCAGAATGCTCTCTTGGCTTTCAGGGATCTTTTACAGCCAGGGCAGCTTCTGATGCGGACAGACAACGCCACAGTTATGTGGTACATAAACCAGCAAGGGGGTTCACACTCCTACCCCCTTTGCAGACTAGCCATGACTCTGTGGAACACAGCACTAGCTTGCAAAGTGGACCTACAAGCTCAATTCCTGCCAGGGAAACAAAACACTCTGGCAGACAGCTTGAGCAGGAACCTGCGAGACCCACACGAGTGGATGCTGGACACCCAAATATTCAAGATGATTACAGAAGCCTGGGGCTGCCCGAACATAGATCTATTTGCATCTCCCCACAACTACCAATTACAGACTTTTTGCACAAGGACATATCACAAGCTAGCATGGAAAGTGGATGCGCTCTCATTCAGTTGGAGGAACTTCTCTGGGTATGCCTTACCACCACTACCTCTTTTACCAAGGGTGTTAAAAATAAAACAGGACAAACCAAAGCTGATCTTACTAGCCCCGAATTGGCCTAGACAATTCTGGTACTCAACACTGATAAATCTGTCCCAGGAACCTCCTTGGATTCTACCTCAGATTCCAAATCTTTTGTCTCAACATCAGGACCAGGTCCTGCACTCTCGTATCAAAACTCTCAGCCTGGCGTATTCAGGGCCCATGATTAATCTTACCCTTTCCAAACAGGTCATGGATGTTATCCTAGAGGCTAGACGGCCTAGCACTAGGAAATCTTATGAAGGTAAATGGAAGAGAATTTGCACCTGGATGCATGCTTAGGAATCAGACCCACACATTCCAAATATTCCATTGATTCTACATTACCTTACAGATATGTTGCATAAGGGTTTATCTTTTTCCTCCATAAAAATACATGCCTCAGCTATCTCTGCACATTTATAATACAGATCCTCCAACTTTTTCACATCCACTTCTGAAACAATATCAGAGGAGCAAAGAATTTAAGGCCCCCTAGGACACCACCCATTCCTGCCTGGGATCTCAATTATGTCCTGGAAAAACTTACTCTGCCTCCTTTTGAGCCTGCTGCCACATCTGATATAAAGTATTTATCATGGAAGACTGTTGTCCTACTGGCTTTAACTTCAGCCAGGAGAGTCTGAGTTACAAGCGCTCATGGCTGTGGAACCTTACATTATTTTTCATCAAGGCAGGGTTTCTTTGAGACTAACCCTACTTTCATGCCTAAAGTGGTTTCTAAAGTGGCTTTAAACCAAACTATTCACCTGCCAACTCTTTTCCCTAATCCACAAAATAAAGGGGAGAGGTTCTTGCATTCTTTGGACATGCACAGACAGCTTCGCTTTTACCTGGACAGAACCAAGGATATCAGGAAAACAGAACAACTGTTTGTTTCTTACACAGCAAATTCCCAAGGCAAAGCTATTTCAAAACAGACCATTTCTGAATGGATTGCTCATGGAGTCAGATTTTGTTATTCTCATCATGGAAAGCAAATCCCAGGAAAAATTAGGACTCCCTCTACCAGAGCTGCTGCTACTTCAGCTGCCTTTCTCAAGGGAGTACCTACCAAAGATATATTTTGGAAGCTGCAACTTGGAGTTCAGTGCATACTTTCTCTAAGCACTATAATCTCCCTCTTTATCCTAAGTCTAGGGCAGGCTTTGCTTCTGCAGTCTTGCAAGGCCTTCTAGCCGTCCCTTCTACTCTATAACCACCACCCTTTATCTCAGCTTTGGGTTTCTACCCTACAGTGATGAACATAGTACAGTTGTGTACACTTACCATAAATGTAGATGTTAGTGTCTTCACTGTTACAGTCTGGGTTACCCACCCTCCTGTCCCCTCTTATACTTTTATTGGTGTGATTCCCTACTTCACCCTTCTGAGGTGTATTTGCTACAGGGTATGGGGTTTGTTGTAGGTTACATTTTTGTTTTACTTTTAGCCTTCATTTTTGGGCACCTGACTTCTGGGGCAAGAAAAACTTGAGAACATGGGGTTGGCTGGGAGCTTTGTACCCCTGGCGCTCTGATGTCAGAGAGGGTGGGTACACAGCCGACGCCGGACCCAGACTTTGGGATTCTGTCCGACCGAGGGCTGCCTGCCAGCAGGAGGAACCCTACAATGATGACTGCAACAGTGAAGACACTCTAACATCTACATTTATGTTAAGTGTACACAACTGTACTTTTCAATAAGTCTTGCTGTTCAGAAAATGCATACTAATGCAAAACCTTTTGCTCAGTTAACTTTTTAAATGAGTTAGAGGAATATTTCTAAAATATCCATAATTTTTATTTGTTCCCTTCAGAATTCTAAAGCAAATAACATGAGGGGATGTGTTGTCCGTCTGATAGCACTCGCAAAGTCCTTCAACTTTCCAAGTCAGTAAAACACTTAGAGCTTTTTCTTGTAACTGGTAGTTCATGGAGCCAGGTAAAGCTGCATGCACTAAGAATTATGATTGGTCTCCAATCAAAACCCATTGTGTTCTCGACATGGATACCAAGGTCAACTTTGAGTGACAAATTTTTTGGAATCCATGTCTGGAACATCTAATTTCATATGGCTGCAAACCTAGCCGTAATCCTCCTGTTTGTTTCTCCTTAAAAATAATCTCCTGGTATGCCATTATTGTCATCTATAATATATTTTAATTACATCATTTTTTGAAGTGTTGGGACATGTTCCTTTGGTGGTAGTGGAGGCATGTTTTATTGAACTTGGCATACTAAAGCCATCTGAGCCTGTAAAGCACAAAGTACAGAAGAAGATCTCCTACATTACAGTGAGTGGAGTATGCACAAAATGTTTGACTTTCATCGGTTTTGGGAGTATGCCCTCAGTTTTGATGTTTATAATTATTTTTAATAGTCCTCAATAAATAGCATGCATTTTTTAACTAGTGTGTGCAATAAATGTAAATTCTTTTTAAGAACCATTGTAATGTATTCATCTGCGTTTCCCCTCCACTTCCAGGAAGTTTAGGTTAAAGACCTACAAATGCAAGGTTTAGATTGGAATAGGCAGCTTCTGTACACCTCTTCAACTGCAGATTGGGTAAGGTTCTACTGGTTGACCAGCTCACAGGTGCTGAAGTTTGCAGTTGGTGTTTTCACAAGAAATCACTGCCATTATGGTTTGTGTACACGCTGACAGTGATTCAGTTGTTTACACAGATTTCCCTTTTCCTTGTATTGGTGCCACTGTGGTGTAGGTATATGCAAGTTTGAGAGGGGCTTTGCCTTCAACATGGAGTGTGGAGGGTGATTAGCAACCCTGCAGAAAATACTTGCATTTAATTTTTAAATAAAGTTAAATTCCGGAGTAGTTGTGCTTGGTGAGTTGATTCCTTGCTGATTTGTAACTTGAAGAATCATAGTAGAAGCGGTTAGGCAGATTTTAATTTCTGTTAATACTAGAGGTAATAAGTCATACTTGTACACACACACACACACACACACACGCTTACTCCTTTATGTATTTCTGCATTATTCCCTTTTTGTTCGGTATCATATGCCAAAAATGTGAGCTGAGCACAGGAATGAATGATTCTCCTGGATTTTGTATTTTGGAGGATATATTTTATAAATATACATAGCTTATTACTAAAACTAAAGACCATCCTGCCCTTCCCCAAAACAAATGCGCCTTATTTATGATGCCGTTGTGATGATGGCAGCCGAAGACAACTGTGAGGTTCACAAATGATATAAACAAGGACCTATTCTAAGTACTAGCCCCCTATTAAAATGGACATTGTGACCATCAAGATTCCTTCCATAAACAGTCTTACTAAAGATTAGTATCACATTATTAGAACTGCAGTTCTTGCCAAAGCTCTCGTATGTAAGAGCATTTTTCAGGTTTCTAACCAAGTCCTACAAAGAAGTACTTGGAAGTTATAGATTCTGTCTTGATAAAAGTATAAAAAGTAATTTTGTCATATTACAGAAAATAGACTGCACACTACACTAGATTCAGCATCTATAGCAAAGACTTCTTTGTCAAGTCCATTACATCTGTAGAGTCAAATAGCTTGAATGATTGGTTAAGCTAGTTGATTTCCTTATGTGTTATAACTGAGCCACCGGAAACGCACCTCCTAGTGCCAAAATCTACAAGTGTGGAAAAATGTTTGCAGTGGTTTGAATATGTTGATCAAGTTTATGCCAGGAAAAACATTGGGGCCAAGCAGATGTTATCCACAAAAGGATAAATCACTGCAAGTATAGTGGCAGTTTGTGCAAGTATCCTTGAGCATCTTTTTAAATAATCGTACCAGTTTGTTTGTCGTGGTCATACAATCTAAAGATGATTAGACTTTGTACAAGTATTGTATTTGATATGAGGATTACATATGCAAATCACCCCTTCCTTTCCTTTTGGCTTTTTCTGGTTCGGGGTCGCCACAGCGGAACTCTGGTCTGCTAATGATTGGCAGTAGATTTATACTGTGCCAAGGTACCAGCCCAGCCTTCAATGAGGGCATGCCCATTCACGCATGTCTTTCAAAATGCCACTCTACCGTGGGGAGAAAATGCAGACTCCACACAAAAGGTGCTCCAGCCGAGATTTGAATGGGCAAACCTCTTGCTGTGAGGCAACATTGCTACCACTGCGGCTGTATCACCCCCTTCCTGATCTTATGTAATTCAGACAGTTGCCACCATTGGAGTTCTTTCAGAGTAACCTGCAGGATGGCAGTGGCATAGTGTACAGCGATGCCGTGCTTCCAGACTAGTGTTGTACTGCACAAACATACCAGTGCTTTCAAACTATATAAAAAATAAATAATTTCAAAGCAGAAAAATTCCTACCAACAGCAGAGTTTGCCAAGGTGCAGGTTAACTTGCTACAACATGCAGCCTTTCCCTCCCCCAGACTTTGATACTGGTGAGCTCCCACCATTGAGAGCTCGTGTAGTATCATATCCCCTTATTACCCTATTCTGATAATGTCCTTTGGTTTGCTGTCATACTTGGAGTGCATGTTTATGAATTACTTTTTTTTAGTCATGATGGCAGGCAGCTTACTAAGGTGTACTGAACTTTACTAAGGTTGTGTCTGGCATACCTTACTAAGTTGCCTGTAACTCTTTCTACTGTGTAGCACTGACATGATGCACAGCATTTTTTCCATCTCGAGCAGAGGAAAATGTAGAACACAGTGGTATACTAGGCACTTCTGTGCATAATTTAGGATAAAATGCATGTTGTATGCTGCTGTGGGCAAACACATTTCATATGTATGAATCTGCATCAACTAGTCACTGTGACCTACTACACACAGTGCTGTCCTCATAACTGTATTGTCTGTAAATGCCAGGTGTACATAAAAATTGTTACTTCTGTAGTATGATTCAGAATTTTTTTGTTTTACACAACTAAGTAATATGTTGAGCATGGTATTTGCCATCTTTGTTAGACAGTTTTGTGAAGCTATGTTTAAGCAGGACTATACTGACAAAACTTATGACAAATTAGAACATTTTAGATCGATATCTTGATGTTACCTTATTAGAATTTTGGGAAGGTTAGGAGATTTGAGGTACCATCTAGTAGATGCCATTATGATTAAATAACTTCAGAAAATTAAGAACTAGGCAAGCAAACACCTGTGGGAATCTAAAAGCAGCTCCCACACAAGTCATTGTGTCTAGTTCTAGAAGTGTTTAGAAGGAATTGCATGAACAAGTGGTTATTGCATCCATATCAGAATTTTAATTAAATATGGCTCTTGACATCAAACAAAATGGAAAATTATCACCTTGTGCTAGAAAAAAGAAGAATGTCGTCTGACTTTATTAAAATGCCTAGGTAGGTGGCCAATATAAAACATGACGGACTTTATTGATGACTTTAAGCAACTAGTTGCAGCCATTTTATGGAAAACAAATAGACATATTGGTTGCCTGTATAAATCCAAACTAAGATCGTATTATTGAGGGAATACTGGCTGCTGGTTAAATTCGTGATTTTGGTTATAGTAAAGTCAGCTGGACCAGCTAATGATCTAAAGTACGATGGAAAAAAACTAGCCAAATCCATAGTTCATTCACGGTTACCTTCCTACAAACAAGTGTTGTACCAGCATTTAGAAGGGAGGTGATCTTGTTCTCAGTTGTAAGACTGGAGATATGGGTATCTGCATTAGTGTCTGCCTTTTATTAGCAAAACTGCTGAAAGCATGGAGTTGCTTAAAATAGTACTTTATTTTGAAGCCAATTAACATGCATTTTGTTCCAAAAGCTCGATGGTAAGACGAGCCTAGTTTAGTTGCATACACAAAGAACTTGATCAGGGCCTAGCAGTTATGAATTTATTCTGACTGCAGCCACACCAGTAATTGCATAAATTATATTCTTGCAAAAGATTAAAAACACTGGTAGTTATATAGTTGCAGCACTGGGGTAGAGAATAGACTAGAACTGAATGTTATTCTTTCTAATATAATTGGATTAGGGTCACAACGGGACTACTACATGAGTAACTATAAGGTCCTTTCTGATTATCTTGTTTTTGGAGTTTACTCTGAAGATAGTATGCCAGTAATGCAGATTATTAATGAGGATGGTTTTTCAAGATTACAAAGTTACTTGCATTTTTATTAAACAACTAATTACTGGCAAACTACAGATTTTTTTTATACTCTCATGCATCCTCTTAAATCTTTAAGGACTGAGACTGCAGGTCTTGGCAGAGGGGTTGTTTTCCTGTCCCTTATCTGTAATTCCCAGTGCTCCTTATCTTCAAATAGTCTTTGCCATTGGTGTAGCTCCCAGTGGAAAATACCTCAGGCTATATTTTCAGCCTTTTTTGAAGTTGGTGAAAGTTCTTCCAAACTGCATACCTGCTTGAGCTGCCGCATGCTGTCTGATGATCATAATTGGTCCATTTTCCAGTTTTTCTGCATAGGGTCAGGGTGTTTCTTTTTCAGTGCCACTGTCTTACCTTCTTAGACAGTCATGTCTGATTGTCGCAGGTCTTCTGTCTTGCAGTCCATCCATGCCGGATGCAGTTTCCTCCTCTTCCAAATTTTTTTCACCCAGTTTGTTTTATACTTTCCTGCTCAAGTACACAAACTACCATAATGTGTGTTCCCTTACTTTTTTTTGCCGTTGGAGCAGCTTTGACTACTTCTGTCATTTCTTCGTAAGCCTCAGTGTGCATCCAGCCCACCTATCTGAGGCACTGCATTTCCATCACATCTGTCTTACTCAACTGTTCTGCTTTCAAAGCCCTGGTTTCCATATCTTACAGAAATGCTGATTTATCTGTTTTGTACACCTTACTTCACAACCTCTTTGGAAATAATGGTTCATACACTTCCCCTGACACTATGTGCTACTTTGCTGCAGTAGGTCTTACCTCTTCATTCAGGCTTGGACATCCTCATTCAGACTTTCAGTTTTCTCAACAACCTTTCAATATTTGAAGCTGTGGCAGTAGGAGTAAATGTGTCCAAATATTGTGAGAATCCGTAACTTTAAAATCAGATTGGATGAACCAGCATTTAACAGATGAGTAGAGATCAGTGCTGCAGTATCATTCTTGAAGAATTCACTACAGAAGGACATTTGCCTGTCCAGCTTGACTTCCAGGATTTGGAAGTCCCTTGCATGAACTAGACTTCTCCCCATGCTGGAGACATCAGACTAGCTTTTGAGAAAAAGGAGAGAACGGTCAATGTTAACTTTTTTCAAAACTCACTTTTTTGCTGCAGTCAAAACATTTAGTAAATGCTGATGTCAGTTTTCATTCATTTCTCAACATGTGGGTTTGGATCTGATCCTCTGTTCTGACCCGGCTGCTTTTTACAGTTTGTGACCTACTACAAACTCTCAAGCTCCTCCCTTACCCTCTTAACACATCTCTGGTCTTATTTTCTGCCGCCTTATATGGGCTTGGCTGCTACTGCTCTCTATTATTATAGTGAGTTTTTTGTCGCTCCTTTTCTAACTTGGCATACTTTATATCCTCCCTTAGCCCTATGCTTTTTCTTGCGTAATTTAATACCATTGCTGGTAGTCTTTTGATTTCTCTTTACAGGTCTGGTAATCTTTACTACCATTATTGTTGGTGGTTTCCTTTCATTTCCCTTCCTACTAAAAAAAAAAAAAAAAAAAAAAAAAAAGCTTATTTTTTGCCTCATTTCCTTTATCTTTTTATTTATAGCTGAAAAACCTTCTGGGTTTAAGTAGTGCTAACAATGTGGGTACAAGGTTCCGTTATCCGATGGTCAGGACTCTTGCATATATTGTCTGACCCCTCCCCATTTAGAAGTTCCCTCTGACATTTGCAAGTAGTTACTCCAGGGCTTTAGTGGATAGGAAAAAATTGATTTTGAAGGGGTTTCTACCAGCCAATTTCTCCGAATCGCTGTCTGGAGTGCAGCCCTCCAAAGCAGACCAGAAAGTCGAAACAATTTGCTGAACCTTCTGGATCTTCCACTGTATCTTAAGATTCTAGTAAGGAGCCAGACAGGAAGGTTTCCAAACTTTCAGACCTGAAGTCCAAATCCTTGGATCCAACTGCTTCCAGTACTAGGTCCGCCTCTTTGTATCTTCTCTTGGAGCTGAAACACCTCCCCAAAACCCGATACACGTCCTCTGGATCTGGTCCCCTCTCTTCTACCTTAACCCTTTTTAGAGAGGCGTTTACATTCAAGATCTCCTTCTATAGCAGGTTCTTCCAGGAGTCTTAGAGAGGGGGATGTGGGTAGAATGATGAAGTTTCTCTCATTGCAGATAAAGATGGGAGTTTTCCCAGTGCTTACCCAGTCAGGTCACGAGACCTTCCTCAAAACTACCCACCAGTCCTGGCTCCTTCTCAAATCCATCCTTTGGTTTCAGAGCCCTTGGATCCAAGTCTTCTGGGGCTGGCTGTTTCAGATCCAAAGATGTTGGTCTTTGGAGCAGATTACTTCTGTGTGTATCAGCTCTGAAACTATCAGATCTGTATGACTCTGAGCCGAGGTGTTGACTTCAAAGCGGTCGGAGCCTTCTCTGCCTCTGAGAGCATTGGTATTGGGCAGCTCTGTTCTGACCTGCCTCTGGTAAACTGTCTTTGGGCCAGGAGACTGGTCCAGAACCATGCCTTCTCAGCTCTGTAAACTTTCTCCCCTGGACATTCTGCTTTTGAGGTAGAGTTTTCTCTTCTAGAATTCAGACAGTTCCTTCTTCCTGAGATCTTCCTTGTTCCTGGATGTCTTTGAGCTGCAAGCCTCATCACTCTACTGCACAGGGACAGCCAGCTCAAAGCCTCCAGACCACTGAGCAGGGTATGCTTATTTCTTCCGATACTTCCTCACAGCATCCCATAGAGGAAGTCCCTAGGAAGAGAAAGTGCAAAAGGAAGGCACTTGGACTCCCCTCAGGAGTCAGTCACGAGATGCTGATTTTGTTGAAGGGGAAAGGTCTCCAGGATCCATCACCTAATGACCTATCCTTTGGAGACGTGTTGGAGATCCATGAGCGAAGAGGTGGTTAGTCTTCTGATGCCCTTCTCAAGAGGAATCTGTATTCTTGGAGGCTTTAAGGTCTGGCCCATCTACTTCCTGGGTGACCCCACTCTCTGACGAGCTCATTGAGTTGATCTTTTGGTGGTCATGGAAGGAACCTGATTCTATTGAGCTGATCCCCAAGAGTCCAGATAGGCTCCTGGCACCACCCAAGGGGAAAGAGTTGGAGCAAGGAAGAACTAGTGGATGCCATGGTTGTGCCTGTGGCCACAAAGAAACGACCTGCAGAATAGAGCGCTTATGTTCATCCCCTAACAGGGAATCTAAGGCGATGGACAAGTTTAGGAAGCGTGTTTATGCTTGTAACATTTCCTCTTAGGTCGTTCAACTATTTAGTGCACTTTACCAGACTACAGAGGTATTTGTTTAAAGAGCTTTCCAAATCCTTCTCAGGAGCAATAACTGCTGAGGCATAGACTTCTGTTGCGTTACAGCTGGCTTTCTTAAGGACCATTACTAACTCGTCCATGCAGCTAACTTTGCATGCAGCTGAAGGTATGTCAAGGGCGATGGGTTCGGGCATTTCTGTTAAGCATGCTTGGATGTGTTTGATTTTTTTTTTTGAGAACCCCTTCCAAGTCCTTTATCAGTGCTTCCTTTTATGGAAGTTCATTGTTTGGTCCCAAAGTGAGGGATACTCTCTCCAGTTGTGAGCAAGATAGTTAGACCCTGTCTGCAATAGGTGTTATGTTTTTTGACTTCTCAAAGAACCCTCTGTAGGAATCAATGAGGTGGTTGGAAGATGTGGTTCACTAAGTCCCATAGTCCTTTCCATTGTGTGTGTGGTGATGGGTTCCCTCAGGTGCAGAGTAGTTCCCCAGAGGCAAAGAGAGGGACTCAAACATAATACGCCACCCCCATGGCAGTGGAGGTCAGCAGATCCAGGGCTCCAGAGATTCTTTGTCAGATGAGCCCTGCCAGTGTTTCTGAAAGGAGGCCTGATTGTCCACCTCTGGAGGCAGTCGAGGGTCATTTATTCCCTCACCAGGGACCTGGCTAAACCAAAGATACATGGGTACAGAGGATTATTTCCAGAGGTTATACAATTCCGTCTTCTCTACCTCCTCCGCTAACAGTAAACAAAATTCCAGATGTTCCACCATTAGAGGAATGTAGCAGCTCTGGAAGTAAAAAAGCTGCTAACAAAAAGAGCCATCTTTTTGCCCTCCCAGACCTGAGAATCTGGAACTTGCTCAGGATTTTTTTTATTGCCAAAGAACAGGACTGGAGACCAATTTTTCATCTTGGCAATCTGAACAAATCAGTTCAACATACCAAGATGTTTGTGTTTCACTTGCATTTATCACATTTTGGTTATCCCTGCCAGGGTAGCCCTCAGTCGGCCCGAATACCAGAGACTTAGTATTTCTGCGTCGGTTGCTGTCGCTCCAGGACCCGTAGTCAGGTCGTCAGTAGTATATAAACAGGCAGCCTACTCCATTACATTAGTCTTTCTTGCCGAGGAGCCCATAGCAGAAGCAGTTCGCATGAGTGCCAGTTGGCTGCTGCCTGAGTTTTCGTTTTACGAATTGAAGTTCAAGTCTTCTAAAGGTAAGTACCACGTTGGGGATCCTTTTTTCTTGCACTAACCATTGTCAGAAAGTCAACAATAGTCTCGGCTGTGGAAAGCAAATACCACACAGACTTTCATTCTTACTGTGTCACTTGCTTAGGCCTAGACCACGACGTTCCCTACTGTCACTTTTGTGCTTTGTTCAACGCCAGAACTATAGGTAGTCTGGCCCTTATTGTAGCGAGATAATTTTCGCACTCAGTTCTCCAATTCCGATATAGCTTTGGTAAGCCATCCGGCAGCAGATCTTCCAAAAAAGGTAAGGATAAAGACAGACCACACAGGTCCAAACCTACCGGTGACTTTTCCATTAATCTACAAGTCACTTCTCCGGTCCACAGTGAGGTGCTTTTGTAGCCCCGATGCCTGCTTCTGTGGATTCGCAGGCCGCTACAGAGACCCTTTCGAGTCCGGTATGCCGTGAGATTCTTCGACTAAGGATCTTGAGGTTGTCTCTACCTTGAATGGGTCTGCAGCTGCTGAGCAGGCACCGGCTTCCAAGGAAGTATTTTGCACTACTGTTTCTCAACACAGATTTCTTTTGCGTCTACTGATGATCGTGTTTCACTGCTGCAGTCATTACACTTGGGTTATCCTGCCATCAGGTGGGCCCGCAGTCTGCCTGAATTCCGAAGTCTTGGTCCGGCGTCAGTTGCTGTCGCTTCTTCCTTTACGTCAGTGCGCCAGGAGTATACAAGATGCAGCCGACGCCTTTTTCAGTATTTCTTGCCGCGCGGTGCCCGAAGCAAAAGCAGTTGGCAAGTGCCGGTCAGCAGACTCCGGTTCTGAAGATTGAATTTGAAATCTCAGAAGTCTTCAATAAATCTAAGTACTCCGTTGTGGAAACTTTTTCTTGCCTCAGACCGATGTTAGTAAAAGTTAATAATTGTATTTCTTGTGGGAAGCAAATACCTCATAAGGATTTTCATTCTTACTGTATTCCATGCCTAGGCCCAGATTTTGCTCGCTATTACTTTGGCTAAAGATTTAATTACACCATGCCGTCAGAACAGACCGGAATGCACAAAAAACGCAGAGACAAGGATAAGGACAGGCAACTGAGGTCCAAAACCGTCGAAGCCTGTTCTCAGTGAGGCGCTTTCGCAGCCCCTGGCACCCGCTACCTCAGAGCCACAGGTCACTACAGGCTCCCACGTGGAGGTACATAGGCCTCTGGATACTCAAGGTGTTGTGCCTTCCGAGACTAACCCTTCAGATAGGTCCGGAGCTGCTGAGCAGGCATCTGCTTCTGAGGGTTCAGACCTTCTCAACTTACCATTAAACCTACAGCCAAGTCTAAAATTCCATTAAAGACAAGCAAGTACAGCATTCACCTGGACAGGCCTCCATGCCTAAAACAGATGCTCAAAATGGCCGAAGACTTAATTACTCTGATCAGGGGTTCCCATCCACCTCCTGATAAAAGGCCTAGGCAGGATACAGAATGATTCCTCTGACCAGATTTCTATATATTCTGATTCCTCTTCAGACTAGGAATACTCTTTACCCCCCTATGAGGACTCTGATGCTGAAGAATCAATTCCTTCAGCCTCTCCTCCTGAGGATTATTCTTTTGGGGAAGCTTTACATACCATGAGGGAGCATTTCCATTGGGAGGGCCAGGATTATTCAGAATCCAAGAAAAGGCTCAGACTTTCTTTTATTGCCTCAGCACAGGCCCCTTGCTATTCCGCCAGTGCTGGATGTTGTGGATGATGTGTTCTCTGAATCCAGTTTAAATCCTGATTCTTTTACCCCTGCTCCAGTCAAGCCAGACGGGTACTACAGAGTCCCTGGCTCTCACAAATTTCTTTATAAAAACCCTGCTGCTGACCCAGAAACTATTTCCCAGGGTCCCAAAGGGGTAAAGGCTTCCACGGCTAAAAATCCAGTTCCCTCTGACAGGGATTCTAAAGCATTAGACAGATGGGGGAAAAGTTTACACTTCTGCAACTTTAGCAGTGATGGCTTTAAATTGCCAGTTTCACATGCTTAAATACCAACAATACTTTGTCTCAAAACAAAAAATGAGTACTAGTGCAGAACATCCTGACTACAAGGAAATGCAGGATTTATTGCATGCAGCTGAACTAGTGGGAAAACATACTTTACAATGTGGTTTTGATTCATTAGAGGCTTCTTGTAGAGCAGCAGTTACAGGATCTGTGATTCGAAGGCATGCTTGGTTAAAAGAACAAAGTTTACCAGATCATGTTAAGGCAAAATTATTGGATGCTGCTTTACAGAAAGATATTTTATTTGGTGTTAAGGCAGAGGACGTATTAAAGAAAATGGAAGATAAGGCAAAATCTATGCAAACAGTGAAGGATTTCTTACAGGTACAGCCACTTAGATTTAGCAAAAATTGGCCTACAAAGAATTGGTCCTTTCCAGTGTCAGGCCACAAAGAGGCAGATACAGATGCCCAAGAGGCAGATCTCAGCCCTAAGGCTCTTACAGACCAAGACAGTGGGGTGTTTCAGCCCCAAAAGGAGGTGAAGACAAGTCACAACCGTACAGGAAACTTTCGGAAATTACTTCCCCCTTCCAATGCCAAGCTCTTCCCTTTTGGCAGCTCCCTTAGGGGGAAACTAGCACTTTTTTCATAAAATTGGCAAACAATCACCCAAGACAAATGGGTTCTGAATATCCTGTCTCAAGGTTACAGGTTCCACTTTCACACGTTACCAAGGCTAAAAGGAATGCCAAACCTGCCACAACATCAATGGGCAGCGGCACAAAAGCAAATTACAGCCCTCATGGACATGAGAGCTATTCAGACAGTACCACAGCAAGAACAAGGGCAAGGATTTTACTCGAGACTTCCTGGTCCTCAAAGGACAAAGCCTGGTGACCCATATTAGACCTTTCCACTCTAAATACTTAACTGGATGTTCCGAAATGCAAAATGTTGACACTATAGCATCTACTTCCCATGTTGGGCAAGAAGGCATGGCTTTTTACTTAGGGACATGCAGGTATGCCTCTGAGGTCCAATCAGACAAAATTGCAGAAGATACCTCAGATTTATAGCTGGTTCAATGCACTACCAATTCTTTGCACTGCTCTTTGGGCTTGGTTCAATGCACTTCCAATTCTTTGCACTGCCCTTTGGCTTATCTACTGTGCCCAGGGTCTTCACAAAGTGCCTGGCACTAGTAATTGCATTTTGCAGACAAAAGGGAATTAAAATATATCCATACCTGGACAACTGCCTTATTCAAGCAGAGAGCAAGGACACTCTTCTAAAGCATCTGGCGTTTGTAAAAAGGTTGCTAATTTGCCTAGGGTACACAGTAAACAAAGTCAAAAGTAGTGCCCTCACAAGAGATAATATTCCTGGGTGCCAGCTTAAATGCAACTGCCCAGATGGCTTACCTCACGCCAGACAAACCAGGACAACTGACTCAGTATTTTCAATTGATGGCAACAAAGTCCCAACTCCCTGCAAGAAAAATTCTGCAGGCCTTGGGATTCATGGCATCTTGCATACTGCTAATTCCATATGCCAGATTGCATATGAGGAAATTACAATGGTACCTAAAAAGTGTTTGGACTCGGCGCACTCAGTTTGGAAATAGTCTTCTTCTTTTGGCTTTTCCCAGTTAGGGGTCGCCACAGCGGATCATCTGAAACAGTAATACTACTAATTCCCTGCCTACAACAGGAGTTTTGATGGTGGGCACAGGCATGTCACCTCAACAAGGGCCAGCCTTTCACTCTACCCACAGCCAGGCAGACTTTAACAGATGCTTCAGATTATGATTGGGGAGCACACATGGCAGGAAAATGCATTCAGGGCAAGTGGACCACAGACCAAATGCATCTTCACATCAGTCAAAAAGAGATGTTGGCTGAACAAAATGCCCTAACGGCTTTCAAGGACCTTCTGCATCCAGGACAATTATTATTAAAGACAGAACACCACAGTAATGTGGTACATAAGCTAGGGGGCACTCATTCTTACCCCCTATGCAGACAAGCCATGAATTTGTGGAACACAGCTCTAACTTGTCAAGTTCATCTGCAAGCACAATTCCTGCCAGGAAAGAAAAACACTGTGGCAGACTACTTAAGCAGAAACATCATGGATCTTCACGAGTGGAAACTAAAGTCTTCAGCGTAACGCAAAAATGGGGGTGCCCAGACATTGATCTTTTTGCCTCCACACTGAATTGCCACCTACAAAAATTCTGCACAAGGATTTATCACACACAAGCATGGAAAGTGGATGCTCTTTCATTCAGCTGGAAAAACCTAAAAGTTTATGCCTTCCCACCACTGCCTCTCCTTTCAAAGGTACTCCTAAAAGCCAGACAAGAAAAACCACAGATGATCCTGATTGCTCTAGACTGGCCACGCCAGCACTAGTACCCAATCTTAAAGAACCTAGCTCAAGGACCACCATGGATTTTACCTAAAATGCCACACCTTCTGACGCAATCAAATCCTGCACAGTCAGCTCAAAACCGTAAACTTGGCTGCATGGCAGATTCATTAGTCCGACAACACCTCTAAAGCTGTTATGGATGTCCTTTTGGAGGCCAGGAGGCCTAGCACCAGGAAATCTTATTCAGAAAAGTGGAAGAGATTCTGTGCCTGGAACCAGGCTCAAAGCTTTGACCCTCTTGTCCCAAACATTCCTCGGATACTACAATACTTAACTGAGATGCTGGACAAAGGACTATCCTTCTCATCCATAAAGATCCACGCCTCTGCCATCTCGGCTCATTACAACACATCCTCCTATTTTCTCTCATCCATTGCTAAAGCAGTACCTCAGAGGAGCTAAAAACATAAGACCACCCCGGAGAGCACCAACTCCTACTTGGGACCTCAATTTTGTCCTGGAAAAACTCAATTTACCTCCTTTTGAGCCAGCCAGTTCAGCAGAATTAAAATATGTATCATGGAAAACTGCTCTGCTTCTGGCAATAACCTCAGCACGAAGAGTCTCAGTTACAGGCACTAATGGCAGTGGAGCCCTTCATCATTTTTCATCAAGACATGGTTTCTTTAAGAACAAACCCTTCCTTTATGCCTAGGGGTGGTATCCAGTGTGGCTCTTAACCAAACTATCCACCTGCCAAACTTTTATCCAAATCGCCAGAATAAAGGGGAGAGACTTCTGCATTCCTTGGACATAAAAAGACAGTTACGTTTCTACTTGGACAAAACAAAAGCTTTCAGAAAAACTGAGCAATTGTTTGTAGCGTTTGCTGCAGGATCACAGGGAAAAGCTATTTCAAAGCAGACCATTTCAAAGTGGGTAGGACCCTGTATCTGTTTCTGCTACACACAACATGGGAAACTTGTACCTAGTAATATTAGACCACATTCCACCAGGGCAACTGCCACTTCTACTGCCTACCTTAGAGGAGTACTTGCCAAAGATATCTTGGAAGCTGCAACTTGGAGTTCAGTGCACAACTTTACCAAGCATTACCATTTGCCTCTTTATTCTAGATCCAGAGCTGGCTTTGCCACTGCAGTGCTGCAGGGCCTCGTAGCCACACCAAATCCTCTATAGAACCAGCCACCCTAACTCAGCTTTGGGATTCAACCCATTTGTAATGACTGCAGCAGTGAAACACTATGAACATAGTACAGTTTTTTTGTACCTACCATAAATGTAGATGTTGGAGCATCTTCACTGCTGCAGTCCAGGTTACCCACCCGCCATCCCCTCTTTCTTACCTGGGACTTGCCTATACTACCTATGTGGTGTATTTGCTGGTTACTGAAGGTTTTATTTTACCTTTTTTGTATGTTTTATTAGAAATATGTATTGCCTACCATTTTTGGGGGCACCTGACATCTGGGGCAAGAAAAACTGAAGAAAATGGCATCGGTTGAATCTTGTATACTCCTGGCGCACTGATGTCAGGGAAGAAGCGACAGCAACCGACACCGGACCAAGACTTTGGAACTCAGGCAGACTGCGGGCCCACCTGACGGCAGGATAACCCAAGTGTAATGACTGCAGCAGTGAAGACACTTTAACACCTACATTTATTGTAGGTATAAAACTGTACTTTCTTTTTTAAACTACAGAGTTTCTAAGGCCCAGGGTACGAACCACACCCAAGAAACTGGGAACCCAATCTCAGGTGCCTACTTCCTTGCCTCACTCAAATGCTTAAAATGGCTGAAAACCTTATAATGCTAATCAGGGGAAGCCAAGCTACCCCTTCCAAAACAAAGATTTGTCCTTAGTAGTTTTATCTGAACAGGAGTTGACTCTGATGCCTGATTTATGAAGACATGCAACCCCTCTCTGCTCATGAGGATTCTGATGCAGAGGGATCCATTCCTTCAGCCTCTCCACCTGAGGACTTTTCCTTTGGGGAATCCCTACATACCTTAAGGGAGCATTTCCAGTGGGAATGTCAGGACTTTCCTCTGTCTAAAAAGACTCGGGGAAATCTTAGATCTTCCACAGCACAGACATCTGGCCATTCCACCAGTCCTGGATGTTGTGCATGATGTTTTCATGGAATCTAGTTGGGACTCCTGACACCCTCTCTCCTGCTCCCAGGAAACCTGACTGGTACCGGACTCTCAAATTTCTTTTCAGAAATCCTACTGCTGACCTTGAGCTTATTTCTCAAGGGCCCAAAGGAATTAAAGCAACTTCTGCTAAGAATCCCACCCCTCCGATGGGGATTCCTGAGCATTAGACAGATGGGGTAAAAAAAGTATACACCTTTGCTACTCTTGCTGTTAGAGCACTAAATTGTCGGTTCCATATGCTAAAATTTCAGCAACATACCATGGAACTCTTCAATCAAAAAGTATCACCTTTTCCTGCTTGTGCAGAAAATAGTTACAAGAGTTAATGCATTCTACAAGTCAAGTAACTAAGCACACCTTACAATGTGGTTTTGATGTCCTAGGTTCATAGGTTCATACTAGGCTATCTGCCCTAGGGCATTTATAAGCCTAGCCAGAGTGTTTGTGGCTTTCACCACCCCTTAGGATGAGAATACTATACCCATTAGTTTGCTGTGCCTCTGTCCAGCAGTGATACAAAGATGATTCCTGGGGTAAACCTATGATCTCCCATCCACTCGTCAAGATTTCTCTTGAACAGAGTCTGTGAGGGGCTCTGCCTCACATGGACTGGGATTCTGTTCCATAGTGTAGGGAGTCTCTGGGTGATGAATCTGTCCCTCCAGCACATCCTATTTATATCCGTGTTGAGGTTTAAGTCTCTTGCTCTCGTGGCTCTGGTGGATTTGGATTTTTTGAGGTGGAGCATGTCCATTAATTCCAGGTTGGACATGGCCTTGTATGTCAGGCACAGATCACCTCTGAGCAGACAGTATGCGACTGAATAGAGCTGGAGTTTCTTCAGTCGGGCATCGTATGACATATGTTTGAGCACCTTTATCCTTTTGGTGAGGAACTTTTGGGGTCTTTCCAACTGCTGCAGGTGTCGGGTAAGGTACATTCCGAATGAGGCGTTGTACTCAATCATTGGTCTGATAAGTGAAGAGTACAGGGGTACAATGACCTCTCCTGATCTGGATGTGAATCCCTTCATGATCAGGTGGGCAATGTAGAAGGTCTTCCTAACCACTTTGGCAATGTGAGTGTCAAAAGAGAGGTTACTGTCAACTTGGGTCCCCAGGTCCCTGCTAACTTCCGTGTTTAATGGATTACCACCTATGTGGTAATTAGGGGTTACCTTGTTTTTCCCAAAGGGTATGACTATACATTTTTTGGCATTTAGCTTAAGGCCATGGCTCTGGCACCAGTTATCCATTTCTATGAGACCTCTCTGGAGGATGTCTGTGTCTGATGGAGTGTCAATTATGGTGCCCAGTTTGCAGTCATCTGCAAATTGTCAGCCACAATCCCCCTATGTTTGCCTGCACTTCAGAAAAATAAATGCCGAACAAGAGGGGGCCCAGGACTGAGCCCTGTGGGACACCGCTCATGACTGGCTTAGTCTGACATGGCACCAGCAACTCTAACCCTGTGTGTTCTGTCCTTGAGCCAGTTTGCAACCCATCTTGTGACATACGGGTTTACATCTAAGCTGGTGAGCTTTTCTATGATGCCCGAGTGGGGTATTGTGTCGAACGCTTTTGCTAGGTCAAGGTAGGCTGTGTGAACTGCCTTACCCTCAATGGCCTTAGTGACTGTTTTGAAAAAGTCGACCAAGTTCAAGAGGCAGGATCTGCCCTTGACAAAGCCAAATTGGGTAGGATCCAGTGTCTGTAGGTCCCCAATGTCTTTATTTATGAGTTCCATTATGATCCTCTCCATAGCTTTGCAGACTAGGTTCGTCAAGCTTATGGGGCGGTAATTTCCAGGGTCCGTAGAAGCACCGCCTTTGTGGAGTGGGGCCACAGTTGCCATACACCATTCTTTGGGTACGTATCCTGTAGTAAGGCTAAGATTAAACAGCAGCCTTATGTGTGGGTTTAGTTCCTCATTGAGTTCGTGTAGCACACAGCCGGGGACACCGTCCGGTCCCATTGAGGTTGTGTTTTTTTGCTTTAGAGAGAGCAGCTCTCACCTGGGCATCTGAGATGTTTGGGAGGCTAGACTCTGGTGGGATAGATATTTCTCCTTTTGGGGGGGGGGGGGGGAATTTGCACTGAACCTGTCTGCCAGTATGTTGGCAATGTCTGTGGGTTCAGTGATTTTTTTTATCATTTTGGACTAATTCTGAGCATATCTGGGAGTTTCCACCCAGGTTTCTAACATGGCTAAAGAAGGCTTTATGATTGTCTTTTGTGTCATTAGTGATTTTTCTCTCAAAGTTGGCCTTGGATGATTTTATGAGTGATCGTAGTTTTTTGCTAGTATTGATCAGAGATGCCTTCCCTTTTAGGGATTTTGCTCTGTCATGTAGTAGCTTTCTCCTCTTATTGTAGAGTTTGTTTATGGCTGGGGTCCACCAGACCGGGCGCCTGCCTTTGGTGGAAAGGGTCTTGATTTTATTAGGGATTGCTTGATCCATACATTCCTGGAGGTGCTCGTAGAAGGCATTTGTAAGGGTTTCAGCAGCGTGGGTTGTGGTTTCCACTGGCTCGGGGGCCTTGAAGGATACCACTCCAGTCTTAAGTGTGAAGTTTGCTTTTGAGAAGTTCTTCACTGTGGTCTTTTTTGCTGGGGGTGGGGGCGTGATGTGGATCTCCAGTGAGATTAATTTATGGTCTGATCTCACCAATGAGGGATATACTTCCGGTGTGGAGCATTTTGTCCCCATGTTTGTGATGATAGGTCTAGTATATTTTCTCCTCTTGTGGGAATGGTGACTAGTTGTTCCATAGCATTTGAGTTTATGAACTCAAGGAACCTTTGGGCTAGGGTGTTGGGGCTTGAGTAATGTTCCCAGTCTGTTTGGGTAGTTGAAGTCACCCAATATGATGGTGTTTGGAGAGACATTCATACTCTCCAGTGTCTTCAGGAAGGCTGTGTGGGTTTCCTGAGTTTGAGAAGGTGGTCTGTAGCATGTTACAAACTGTAGGGCAGTTTTACCTATGGTTAATTGCACCTGGATGGTCTCCGATGCTTCGTGCGTTGCCACTACCCTGGAGGTGTGGGTATCCTTTATGAATATGGATACTCCCCCTCCTTTTGTGGTTCGGTCCGGATTTTGGGGCCGGAACGCATGATATGAGGTATAACCTGATAGTGCTGGGGTGTTCTCAGGAGCCTTGAACCAGGTTTCAGTCACAGCACAGACATCAATGTTCTCCATACTGAGGAGGGCTTCGAGGGCGTGCATTTTGAGGTTTAGACTTCTGGCATTGAGCAGTATTACCCTTAGTTTTTCTCCATTTTTGTTTTCTAGGGTGGTAGGTTTATCATTTGAGCCTTGCCTAAAAAAGGCACTATGGGGGTGGCAAGAGCCTTTGCCAGTATCCGGAAGCCCAGGGGTGACGGGTGCAAGCCGTCCCTTGTCAAGCATGTCATCCCAGGCAGACAGACATTGGATCCCCTTAGAATGACACCAGTAATTAAGCCAATTATTAAAGCTGATCATTTTGTCTCTGTATTGTGGCATCATTCTTGGTGAGGGTAGGATACTGCTCAGGGTCAGGGTCATACCAGCCTGGGCTACATAATCTGAGAGCTCCTCTGTCTCTTCGTGTAGTCCAGGGAGGTACGTCTCAGGTCGTTCACACCGGCATGGACAATGACTGAGTCATACTTGTACTTGCTGTGGAGTGACCTCAGTGCTTGTGTTATGTGGCGGATTCTAGCGCCTGACAGGCAGCTTACTGTGATCTTTTCCTTGTTCAGTCTGGTGAGTGGGACGTCAGTGTGTCTGACTATGGAGTCACCTATAACATGTGTGTCTGGCATTGTGTTTGGCCTTAAGGGCTGTGACTGTTTAGCACACTGACTTTGAGAACTATGTGTTGCATGTCTTATGTCTTGAGGTGGCAGTTGCTTGGGTGGCTGCTTTGGAGGCCTCTGTAGTTTTGGTAGATTTTTGATCAGTGCCTCCGTGTATGTTTTTGTGTGTTTATGGGTTTGTTTTGCAGTTGTGATAGTTCTATGTGAAACTGGGTTTGTGGTGTGCGTGGTTTCCTTCTCCTCCTGTCTGGTCTTGCCAGTCCTGAGTTGAGAGAGCTCAGCCTCCAGTTTGTCTATATAGTTGCATCTCTCACATGTATTTGTGTTTTGTGGGAGAAGGAGTGGGTTGTCTGTGTACATGAGGCAATTGTAACATTGCCTCAAGATGCCCAGATTCACCAGCTGAACAGGAGAGGACGCTAGCAACTGACCCTTCGACATACTAGAAGCATCTTGCAGGGCAGCAGTCACTGGTTCTGTCCTTAGAAGGCATGCTTGGCTTCAGGATCAGCCCTTGCCAGACCATCTCAAATCCATATTATTGGATGCACCCTTGCACAAAGGCAACTTATTTGGCACCAAGGCAGAGGTAGTCTTAAAAAAAAAAAAAAAAAAAAAAAAAAAAAAAAAAAAAAAATGGAAGGAAAAGCTAAATCTATGCAGACAGTTAAGGGACCTCCTGCAGGTCCAGCCACCCAGGTTTAGTAGGCATTGTCCCTCCAAGCACTGGTCCTTTCCTGCTCCCTCCAGGTCAGCTCAACCTAGACACCGCAGACAGTAGCCACAGGGAATGCAGAGATCTAAGCAATGGAGTTCCTTCTCTTCAAAACCAGGGATTGTTAAGCCACCCCCTCATGGTAAGTGCTCACAGTGACTGTCCACTTCCACCCCCTCCCTGCCCCCATGCACTTGCCCCTAGGAGGAAAACTCTTCTTCCACGCAGACACCTGGGCCACCATTACCAACAACCACTGTGTCCTCAGTGTCCCAGGGATACAAATTTTATTTCCACACTCTACCAACCCCAAAAGGGTTCCCAGATATTCCCCCAAACCAGTGGGCAGAGGCCAAAAATAAAGTCTTTTTCCCTGCTCTCTGAGGGCAATAGAGCACGTTCCTTTCAACAGGCCAAGGTTTCTTTTGCAGACTCTTCCTGGTACCCAGAAAAGGGGGCACCTGGCACCCCATCCTTGATCGATCCATTCTAAACACTTTTCTGGTGATAAAATTCAAAATGCTCACCCTCCAGCAACTACTACTAGTGCTGTCCAAGGATGCTTGGCTAGCCACCCAAGGCCTAAAAGCAGCCTACCTACACATCCCAATCAGGGAATCATGCAGGAAATATCTACGTTTCGGGGCAGAATTCCTGCACTTTCAGTTCTGTGCACTTCCCTTTGGCTTATCCACTGCTCCCAGAGTTCTCACCAAGTCTGGCTCTCACCATTGCTTTTTGCAGGCAAAGAAATATTCAAATTTACCCATACTTAGTTAGTTTTCTGCATATATATGATGTGGCACAATTTTATGCTGGATGCCCTTCCTGACGCAACCCTCCCAATTTACCCAGGTTTGGGACCGGCACAAAGAAATGCACTGGCTTGTGCATCCCCAGTGTAAGGTGAATGAGTTTAAGTACTTGGGATCAACAGTTCAGAGTAATAGTGAGTGTGGAAGAGAGGTGAAGAGAGTACAGGCAGGATGGAGTGGGTGGAGAAGATGGTCAGGAGTGATTTGTGACAGACTCGTACCAGTAAGAGTGAAAGGGAAGGTCTACAAGAGGGTAGTGAGACCAGCTATGTTATACGGGTTGATGACAGTGGCATTGACAAAAAGGCAGGAGTCAGAGCTTGATGTGGCAGAGTTGAAGATGTTAAGATTTGTACTGGGTGTGACGAGGATGGTCAGGATTAGGAATAAGTATATTAGAGGGTCAGCCCAGGTTGGAAGGTTTGGAGACAAAGCCAGAGAGTCAAGTTTACGTTGGTTTGGACATGTGCTGAGGAGCGATGCAGAGTATATAGGGAAAAAGATGCTAAGGATGAAGCTGCCAGGTAACAGGAAAAGAGGAAGGCCTAAAATAAGGTTTATGGATGTGGTGAGAGAGGACATGCAGGAGGTTGGTGTGACAGAGCAAGATGCAGAGGACAGGAAGAAATGGAAACAGTTGATCTGCTGTGGCAACCCCTAACGGGAACAGCCAAAAGAAGATGACCCATACTTAGACAACTGCCTAATTCAGGCAGTCCGGAAAAGCTGATCAAGCACCTGGCCTTTGTAAAGGACCTACTTGCCTCCCTAGGGTATACCAGCAACGAAAAAACATCCAAACTAGTACCCACCCAAAAAATTATATTCCTGGGAGCAAGCTTGGACACAGCATCCCAGATGGCATTCCTTACTACACCAGAAAAGCAAACCTACCTGACAGCCTATTTCTCTCCTCTAGCCACCAGACCCCAGTTATCCGCAAGGAAAATCCTGCAAGCTCTAGGGTTCATGGCTTCTTGCATTCTACTCATTCCATATGCCAGACTGCATATGAGGAAACTTCAGTGGTACCCAAAAAGCCTTTGGTGTAAACACTCTCAAGAACTGTAACTCTTATACCAATGATGCCTTGTCTAAGGAAAGATTTTCTTTGGTGGGAAGCAGCATGCTACCACAACAAGGGGCTACCATTCTCACAACCCCGCGCCACCCAGACCTTCAGCACAGATTCGTCATACTATTCCTGGGGGGCACACCTGGATGGCAGATGCATACAGGGCCAATGGAGCCCATGTCAAATACATCTGCACGTCAACCAAAAAGATGTTAGCTGTCCAGCACGCACTGACAGCTTTCAGGCTCCCTACTCTCCCCGGGGGCTCTACTCATCAAAACAGACAGCACCATTGTGATGTGGTACATCAACAAGCAGAGAGGGACTCACTCCTACCCTCTGTGCAGGCTCGCCATGACCCTTTGGCACACTGCCTCAGCCATGCAACTACACCTATTAGCACAATTCCTGCCAGGCTCCCTAAACTCTCAGTTAGACAACTTGAGCAGAAAGCTTCTGGACCCACACTAGTGGCAGTTAGACAAAAGAACCTTCACCCTTGTAACTCAGAAATGGGCACCCCAAAGGTCGACCTCTTTGCTTCCCACTCTAACCATCAGCTCAACAAGGTCTGCACCAGGGAGCCTCATTGCAAGGCCTGTAAAGTGGATGCTCTATCCTTCCGGTGGATTAACACCTCTGTCTATGCATTCCCCCCCACTACCGCCTCTTACAAGGGTACTGCACAAAATAAGGGAGGAAAAAGGGGACAGTCCTGATTGCCCCAGACTAGCCACGCCAGCACTGGTACCCAGTGCTGCGCAGCCCGTCACCACTGCCACAATGGCATCTCCCTCAAATCCCAACACTTCTGACCCAGAGTGAAGGAGAATTCATGCATCCTTAATTGCAGACCCTCAGTCTGGCAGCCTGGCTTATTCCCTGACCACAGTACAAGCTGCCAATCTCAGCAAACAGGTTCTAGATCTCATATGTGAGGCCAGACGCCCTAGCACTAGAAATTCGTATGCTGACAAATGGAAAAGGTTTTGCACCTGGATCCAGGCCAAGGGAGCGGGGGCAGCACTGCCCTCACTACCTCTCATCCTGGATTACCTTGCTGACCTACTACACAGGGGTCTATCTATTTTCTCTATTAAAATTCATGCCTCTGCTATCTCTGCACATTTCAGCACAGAGCCATCTCTTTTCTCTCACCCTCTCAAAACAGTTCCTAAGAGGGGCTAGCAACTTGTGGCTACCCAGAAGTGCACCTACCCTAGCTTTGGACCTAAACTTTGTGTTGGAAAAGCTCACCCTGCCCCTCTTGAGCCAGCAGCTTCAGCAGAGTTGGTTTCTGTCTTGGAAGACTGCCTTGCTTCTAGCCATCGCTTCAGCAAGAAGAGTATCCGAGCTACAAGCACTAATGGCTGTAGAGCCCTTCATTTTCCATGCTGACAGGATCTCCCTCAGGACTAACCTGTCCTTCATGCAAAATGGTGTCCAGTGTGGCTCTCAACCAATCCATTTGTTTGCCCACCTTTTTCTGTAACCATCAAAAGAAGGGGGATAGGATACTGTGCACTCTAGATGTGCACAAGACAGCTCGGATTCTATATAGACAGGACTAAATCATTTAGACTGAAATTGTTAGTCAGCTTTGCTGCAGGAGCAGAGGGCAAAGCCTTATCCAAACAAACCATTTCCAAATCGATAGCACACTGCATACATTTCTGCTACAAGCAACATGGGATCCCCCTCCCCCCCCCCCCCCCCAAAGGAGGTCCGGACCCATTCTACCAGAGCAACCTCCACAGCTTTCCTCAGAAGGGTCCCCACCAGGGACATCCTGGAGGCTGCAACATGGACATCTGTTCATACCTTCACCAAACATTACCACCTGCCTATCTTCTCCAGATCTAGGTCAGGCATTGCCACCACAGTCTTGCAGGGTATCTTAGCCAGCCCCCAGTCGTCTTGACTTCCTCCACCCCTTTCAGCTTTGGGAATTGACCCAAATGTGATTTCTGCAACAGTGAAACATGAACATAGTACAATTTGTACACTTACCATAAATGTAGATGTTAGTGTATTCACTGTTTCAGTCTTGGTTTCTCTCCCTCCATCCCCCTTGTTTCTGTCTCTATCTCCTTACAAGGAACTTCAGGTGTTTACTTTCTACTGGTGGTGGTCTTCCACCATAACCTAGCTCCCTGTTGGGGGCTCCTGACAGGGCATGAAAAACTGATGATGTCCTTCAAGAATGCAACTGCAGTCATAACATATGGGTTGTCCTGCCTCAGGCAGCCCTCGGTCGGCCAGATTCCAAAGTCTGGGTCCGACGTCGGCTGATGTCGCATTTCTCTCCGTCAGGGCGGCTGGAGTATATAAGCATCAGCCGACGCCATCTTCAGTCTTTCTTGCCGCGCGGTGCCCGAAGCAGAAGCAGTTCGCAAGTGCCGGTCGGTCAGCTCCTGTATTCTTCGAAACCGAAGTCCTCAAAAAAGCTAAGTACCCCGTTGGGGACCTTTCCTTGCCTCAGCCAATGTCAGAAATTACTGAAAAAGTAAATTGTTTCTTGTGGTAAACGAATACCTCATAAGGATTTCCACTCTTACTGTCTCCCTTGCCTTGGCCCAGACCACGACGTCTCGGCCTGTGTCGCCTGTGCTCGCTTCAATAAGCGCACTCTCAGGCGCTGGGCAGAGTTCGCAGAAGACTTCTTTGGGGACAAATTTCATTATACAATGCCGTCGGGAACAACCAACAACGCAGACTCCTAAGAAACGAAAAGACCGGGACCGACATCTTCGGCCCGCGTCTTCCACCGACACCACGACTAAACTAACCGCGAGTGCCCCGGTTCTCTCTGAGTCTGTTATTCCACCGCTCCGAACTGAAGACACCGCTTTACCGATACCTCCGATACCGGAGACCACTCCGCCAGTTATTGATTTTCCTCCAGATACCAAAACCGAGGAAATGCCCAAGACCATTGCTGTTGATAAGGTCACTCCTGCACATGGAGCAGCTAGGCCTCCCATGTCCCTGTCTATCAAGGCCTACACACGTGCTAAGGCAGCCAGCAAGTCCAAGCATCTTACTGCTAAAACCTTACCTCAGCCTACTCCTGAAACACAAATCATGTCTATGGCAGCAGATTTAATTTCCCTGATCAGAGGTTCCCAGGCCCATCCTGAGAGAGGATCCCAGCCTCCTCCTGACAAAAGGCCCAGGGTTGAACCCTCTGACCCTCTTCCTTCAGATGAAGATTCTGAGCACTCTGTTGGCTCTGAAAGCCAGGAAGAGCCCTTCCAGACCTATGAGGATTCAGATGCAGAGGACTCCATTCCCTCAGCCTCCCCTCCTGAGGATATTTCTTTTGGGGAAGTTCTGCATTCCATGAGGGAGCATTTCAAGTGGCAAGGCCAGGAATATTCTGATTCCAGAAAGCGCCTTCGAACCTTCCTTAAAAAGCCCCAGCGCAGACCCTTAGCTATACCTCCTGTGCTTGATGTTTTGGATGATTTGTATTCTGACTCGTGTCACCCCTGATACACTTCCTCCTGCCCCTGCCAAGCCTGACCGATACTATAGGGTTCCAGAAACCCATTCTCATTTCTTTAAGGCCCATGCTGTTGATTTAGAAACAATTTCCCAGGGACCTAAAGGGGTTTCGGCTACCACCTCCAAAAATCCTTTGCCTTCTAACAGGGAAGCAAGGTCCTTAGAGAGATGGGGGAAGAAGGTTTACACCTCCACTACTTAATCTATGAGAGCTCTCAATTGTCTTTCACATGTTTCAATATCGGGGTTTCCTGTTAGATGATTTACAGAAAACATTGTCCTCCCCTGAACCCTTAGATAGGAAGTCTTTGCAGGAGACTGTGCATAATGCTCAACAGGTTAGCAATCACTTTCTACAGTGTGGATATGATGCATTTGGAGGCTTCATGTAGGGCAGCTATGATAGGGGCGGTCATTCACAGACATGCATGGTTGAAAGAACAACCCTTACCAGATCATGTTAAGGCAAAACTTCTTGACGCACCCTTGGAAAAGAACAAGCTTTTTGGTGCTAATGCTAAAGATGTGTTAAAGTCCATTGAGGAAAAAGCCAAGTCAGTTCAGACAGTAAAAGATTTCCTTCAGGTTCAGCCGCCCAGATTCAGCAGGAACTGGCCTTCTAAAAACTGGTCCTTTCCTAATCCTGAAAGATCACAAAGGGGCAAAAACAGGCGTGGCCGAGGAAGAGGCCAATACAGAGGATCCTACAGGGGACGACAATGGCAACCAACAAACCAAAGAAGTGACACAGGGGTTTCTCCTGCCCCGCAGGGACAATCTCAATGACTTTCCTCTAGTTCCGCTAACCAAGTAGCAAACAGAGGCTCCTTTGGGCGGAAAGTTATCTGTTTTCAAAAAATTGGCACAATCTAACAGACAAATGGATTTTGGACATTATAGACCACGGTTACAGGTTCCACTTCCACACTTTGCCAAGAAAACAAGGCATGCCAAACCTTCCACAAAATCAGAGAGCAGAGGCTATAAAGCAAATTTCTCTGCTTGCACAGATCAAAGCAATAGAAAAAGTTCCACAACAAGAACAAGGCAAGGGGTTTTATTGAAGACTGTTCCTTGTTCCAAGAAAAGAAAGTCAATGGAGACCAATACTGGACTTGTCCGCTTTAAACACTTTCCTCATAGTACCAAAGTTCAAAATGCTGACTCTACAGCAACTCCTCCCCATGCTGGGCAAGGGGTCTTGGCTGATTACTCTGGACCTCAAGGAGGCATACCTGCATGTCCCTATCAGACACAGCTGCAGAAGATACCTCAGATTTCTTGCAGGGCCAGAGCATTATCAATTCTCAGCATTGCCATTTGGCTTATCTACTGCGCCCAGAGTATTCACAAAATGCCTGGCATCAGTAATTGCTCATTGCAGGCTCCAGGGGATTCAAATCTACCCGTACTTGGACGATTGCCTCATACAAGCGGACAACAAACTAACTTTGACAAAAAACTTTAATTATGTCATACACTTGCTACAGGCTCTGGGATACACAGTCAGCTTTCAAAAGTCAAGACTTCAGCCATCCCAGCAAATAACCTTCTTAGGAGCCAAACTAGACACAGCCTCTCAAATGGCTTACCTGACAGAAAACAAGCAAAAGAAGTTAACCCATTACTTCAAAAGTTTAGCAAAGCTCACCCAAATGACTGCAAGGAGTTTCCTACAGGCCCTGGGTTACATGGCATCCTGCATCCTCCTGGTTCCACTAGCAAGACTACACATGAGAAAGCTTCAATGGTACTTAAAAAGCTTATGGTCTCAACACAGCAACAACCTAGAAGCAAATATCCCACTCATTCCATGTCTTCAAAAGGAATTTCTATGGTGGGCCTCAGCAAGCCAGTCAAACATAGGTATGTCATTCAAAAAGCCTCAGATAACACAGACCATGACCACAGACACCTCAGACCTTGGATGGGGGGTGCACATGGAAGGCAGATGTATTCAAGGACAATGGTCTCCAAAGGAAACACATCTGCATATCAATCATAAAGAAATGTTAGCAGTAATGCATGCCATCGAGGCCTTTGGGCAACAACTTCAACAAGGCCACCTATTAATGCGGACAGACAACAACACAGTGATGTGGTACATAAACAAACAGGGGGGCACTCATTCTTACCCCCTTTGCAGGCTGACAATGAATCTTTGGGAAAAATCACTGGGCCTAAACATACAATTACAATCCCAGTTTGTTCCATGCAAAGACAATGTTCTGGCGGACAGTCTAAGCAGGAATTTCCTAGACCCCCACGAATGGAGGCTACATCCAGACATCTTCCTACGACTCACCTCGACATGGGGCAGGCCGGACATAGACCTATTTGCCTCCCACCTCAATCATCATTTACAAAAGTTCTGCTCCAGGACATATCCACAAGCATGGAAAATAGATGCCCTCTCATTCAACTGGAGCACCCTGATAATTTATGCATTTCCACCTCTGCCACTGATGACCACAGTGTTATTAAAGATCAAAGCAGACAAGCCGAAGGGGATCCTAATAGCTCCAGACTGGCCAAGACAACACTGGTACCCACTACTACGGAGCATATGTCACAACAAAACTTGGGCCCTTCCACAATGGCCCCAACTTCTGACTCAACACAACTTCAGGACAGTTCATCCCAACATCCAGACGCTACAGCTGACAGCTTGGGAAATCCCATAAATAACCTTGATTTACCTCTCTCCAAGGAAGTTCAGCGGATATTAACAGAAGCCCGCAGACCATCCACCAGAAAAGTTTACTCAGCCAAATGGAAGAGATTCAGCATTTGGAATACCAACAAGGGTCATGATGCCTCATTTTTGAGCATCCCTCTCATCCTGGAATACTTGGCAGATATGCTGCATAAAGGACTTTCATTCTCTTCCATAAAAATTCATGCTTCAGCTATCTCAGCTAGATACAACACTGACCCACCTGTGTTTTCACATCCTTTGTTAAGGCAATTTCTTAGAGGAATCAAGAATATAAAGCCCCCAAGAAAGGCACCAGTACCAGCTTGGGACCTCAATTTTGTTCTAGAAAAATTTACTTTACCTCCCTTCGAGCCAGCAGCTTCTGTGGATTTACAATTTCTTTCCTGGAAGACAGCTTTCCTGTTGGCCATTACCTCAGCAAGAAGTGTTTCGCAATTACAGGCCTTAATAGCAATACCACCGTTCATAACCTTTCACAGAGACAGGGTCTCCTTACGAACCAACCCTACCTTTCTGCCAAAAGTGGTATCTAGGGTTGCCTTAAATCAAGCAATTCACCTGCCTACTTTCTTTCCTAATCCTGAGAACAAAGGGGAAAGACTGTTGCATACCTTGGACATACACAGACAACTTCGCTACTACCTAGACAGAACCAAGACCAGTAGGAAGTCTGACCAGCTTTTTGTAGCTTACGCCCCTGCAGTACAAGGAAAAGCAATTTCTAAACAGACAATTTCAAAATGGATTGGACATTGCATCAGATTCTGTTATTCCTTCCATGGAAAAAGTGTGCCAGCCAATGTCAGACCGCACTCCACCAGAGCTACAGCCACCTCTACAGCCTTCTTAAGAGGGGTGCCTACAAAAGACATTTAGAAGCTGCTACATGGAGCTCCGTGCATACATTTTCCAAGCACTACAACCTCCCTTTATATTCCAGATACAGAGCAGG
The DNA here is from genome assembly GCF_019279795.1 of Protopterus annectens. Lineage (NCBI taxonomy): Eukaryota > Metazoa > Chordata > Ceratodontiformes > Protopteridae > Protopterus > Protopterus annectens. The sequence continues at coordinate 596,866,786 of NC_056743.1, forward strand.
CTTTGCTTCGGCAGTCCTGCAGGGACTGATAGCTACACCATCCCTTTCTTAGAGCATACCACCTCCCCCAGCTAAGCTTTGGTATTCAACCCATATGTTATGACTGCAGTTGCATTCTTGAAGGACATAGTACAGTTTTGTACCTACCATAAATGTAGATGTCCGATAGATATGCAACTGCAGTCGGGTTTTCCCTCCCTCCATCCCCTCTATGCCTTGGGGCCACTCCTCTCCCTGTTATCCTTAGCTGGGGATATCTGTTATGGTGCATCTGTTTATTGCTTATTTGTTGTCTGGAAACCTATTTTTGTCTTCCAATTTGATTACAGCCTTCTTTGGAGGGCATCTGGGGTAAGAAACACTGAAGAAGATGGTGTCGGCTGATGCTTATATACTCCAGCCGCCCTGATGGAGAGAAATGCGACATCAGCCGACGTCGGACCCAGACTTTGGAATCCGGCCGACCGAGGGCTGCCTGAGGCAGGACAACCCATATGTTATGACTGCAGTTGCATATCTATCTGACATCTACATTTATGGTATGTACAAAACTGTACTTTTTGGTGTCAGCTGCCTGTTTTTATACTACTGATGACCTGATGTCAGTCCTGGAGCGACTGCAGCAGGTGCAGAAATATTAAGCCTCTGGTATTCAGCCCGACTGAGGGCTACATTGGCAGGGATAACCCAAATGTGATGACTGCAATAGTAAATACACTCTAACATCTACATTTGTGGTAAGTGTACACAACTGTACTTGCCGGATGGTCACAGTTCACTCTACTTTGCCTTTCCTGCACAAGGAAGATTGAATATGCTGAATAGGTCTTCATGATATGTCTTATCATATAAAAATGAAAAGGCAGTTCAGGAGATATCCACACTTCCAACCATTACCAATTCAGAATATTGCCCTTTTGTCTCACCACAGGCCCCAGGGTGTTCATGAAATGCATGGCATTAGTAGTAGCTCACTTTAGACTGCACGGATTCAGTGCGTTTCCTTACCTGGATGACTAACTCATTACTGCCCCGACCAGGCATCTACTTATCAATCAAGAGGTTATCTAATCCAGTTTTGCTTTCACCTAGGCATTACTATCTGTCTCAACAAATCTTGTATAGAACCAGCTCAAGTCCTAGAATTCATGGGAGTCTTGTTCAACACTGTATCAATGACACTCTCCTTTCCCCTGCCAAGAGTGCAAACTGGAAAATTTCAACCAGGAAGGTAATTCAAAACTCAACACGGTCAGCAAGATTGATTCTACAAGCGTTTGGTTTGATGTCCACTGCCATCATTCTGGTACCACTGGGGTGATGCCATATGAGAATTCTTGAAAGGACCTTGCCAACTCACTGGTCCATCCTGTACCAGCGTTTATACACCCAGATCACAATAACTCATGCATGCAAAAGATATCTCAGGTGGTGGATTTGTTCGTATCACATTTCTCAGGGCCGTCCATTCATACTTTCTTAGCCCAAAGCCTTGGGGACTATGGACACATCGCAGTTTGGGTGAATGGAGGCATTTTTTGGGAAAGACAGTCCAAGGCACTTGGTCCCCAGAAGAGGCCATCACGACTGTCAGTGTATTAGAAACGAGAGCAGTCCTAGTGTTGCAGACCTTTTAAAACGCTGTACCTTCAGGGACTATTCAGACTCACAGAGAAAATATCAGTATGCTGCGAAGCTATGAGGGAGTTGCAATGAGCGATTTCATCCAGTTTCTGATGGTCCATGTTCTGGGGATTTCCAGTGTGACAGCAGTAAAGTTGAGCAGATCCATCCTTTGCCTCACGAGTGCGTTCTCAAGGAAATTGCAGAGATTTTCCTTCAGTGGGGCCATCCATGCTACAACCTATTTGCATCTCCCCTGTAAGTGCAGCAGGTTTTTTGCTTTGATTACCCTCCACTGGGGGAGTCGCTGAGGGACGCTGTTCTCCACGATTGGTCCCCTGGTCTCCTTTATGCTTACCCCCAACTCCCATGATCCCCAAATTTCTTCAGAAAGCCTCTTGATTGAAGAGCACAGTAATCCTCATTGCCCCTTAATGGAAATGTCAGATTTGGTTTTCCTTTCTCTGGCCTCACCCCATGGATCTTTGATCCAATTCCAGATCGGTTTCGTCGCCAGACCTGATTCATCCGGTCATTTTGGGCCTTAAGTTAACTGCATGGTTTCTCCAGTTCCATTGATAACTAGACAGCCCAGGCTCTTTCCCTGTACTTAATATACTATTCTTTTCCCAGAAACTTTCCACTAGAAAGATTTACAAAAGTAAATGGAAAAGGTTTATTTGGGCTCAGTAGAAAGACATCAACCCCTTTTCAGCACAAGTCCCTAGGGTTCTTGAATTTTTGGCTACTATTTTTAATGAAGGATCTAGTTTTTCAGCAGTTCAAGTACAGTTGGCTGCTATTTCAGATTTTCATATTGGAGATGACAATTCTTTTAGCTTCATTGCGACTATGTAAAGCTTTTATTAAAGGAACCTTTTTACTGAAACCCCCTTTTAAAGATCCTATCCCACCGTGGGATTTGAACCTAGTCTTACAAACCTTAACTGAATCGCCATTTGAGCCAGCTGCTAAATGTTGCCTAAAGTTTTTAACCTGGAAAACTATATCTTTGGTAGTCATTACATTGGGTAGAAAAGTTTCAGAACTGCAGGACATATTTTCTAAACCTTATTTGGCTTTCCATAAAGATAGAGTATCTGTACGAACCAACCAATCCTTTCTTCTTAAGATGGTGTCAGGATCCACCATAAATCCATTAACTTCCCAGTTTTCTTCAATTTCCTCCAACAAAAGGGAATACATTTTTCATTTATTTGGACATTAATAGACTGTTTCTGTCTGCATAGAAGTGACCAATTCAAAAAACTGGATCAGTTATTTCTTTCCGATTTGAGAGGAGATGAACCTTTTGCCAAGATAACATTAGTTAGGTGGTTAACTGGTTGCATTTGTTTGTCAGTAATACATTGGGTTTGTCCGTAACAGTTGAGAGCTCATTCAAACAGATCCATGTCAGTATCTTCAGTATTTCACTCTAGAGTTTCCATGGATGATATTTGTGCTGCAGCCTCTTGGGCTAATTCTCATACTTTTGTTAATTAGTACAAAGTTGATCTGGTCTCTAGGGGTAGAGCAGCCTTCAGCTCAACAGTACTCTGGTATAACGTTAGAGTCCACCCAGGGTTTCAGGTAGTTTGTGACTCTGTCCCACGTGTTGAGGAATGAATGAATGAAAATTAACATCAGGTAAAGAAGTTGTGTACTCGCCAATAATGTTGCATCTGTGTTGTCCACTTGTATTCAACTTCCCTCCCTCCATCCACTTATGTTTTTTTGGTTGTTTTCCTTCTAGAAGCATGAGAGGGAACCGGAGGAGCCAATGATGTCCTTCTGTTCTCATGTTGCAGTATTCATAACCTTAGGGAGTTGCTGCCTGCAGCCCCGGACATCCGGCCAGTATACCAAAATGTTAGATGCAGGGGTATGTGCAACATTGCATGCAGAAGCCATAAACTGATGTTGGCTATATCGTACCCAACCCAGAACTTTTCTCCCGCACTGAGATTGACGTCTGACCGCCAGTTCAGAAATCTGGCATTTGCTCTACATCGGCCATCCAATTTTAGGTCATTTTCCAGCTGTCAGCAATGAGATAAGTACCCTTCTGGTTATTTTCCTTTTTTTTTTTCGGGCGTACTTGTCTTCCTATTAAGTAATGGTGCTTGTGGTAGGCAAATCCCATATAAGGGGGGACACTAGCAGTGTTTTTGTCCATGGGAAGCTCACGATTACAAAGCCTGTAATATCTGCCAATCTTGTTCTGAAAACCCTTTGAAGTTGTTAGGCAGCTTTAAAACTTTTAGAAAATCAGCCCCTCTGACGTTTGGTGTCCGGAATGGAAGGTGAAGCAGGTCCCTCTGAAGGGCCACCTAGGAAGAAAGCCAAGAAAGTTGGGCCTGACACTCAAGTTGCACCTCAATTGTCCTGTGTGATCCTCGAGGCAGTTATCAGCCCCGGATCACTCTGGATGTCGCGTATTGCGTAGCAACCAGGAACTGAAATGGAAGGCTGTTCTGCAGATACTCAGAGTATTTCTGCTGAAGTTTTTCCACCATGAGAACCACAGCTCTTGTCTTTGGAGAGCCCTGCTTCTACGTCAACCTTGTCATCCACTATAATGTCTGTTCCTAGGCCCACTTCTGCTCCCTCCACTACTTTTAAAAAGGAAAAAAAAGTAGCACAGTACAGAAGACCCTAATCCACCCTGGGAGACCTTCTCCCAGACTCTGTTCAAAGCCTTTCAGGTTCTTCACACCCAGATCCTCCAAGCAGGCCTACCAGATGTTCCTCCAGTGTTATCTGAGGAGTATTCCTCCTCCGATGAGTCCTTAACTTACTGCTCTCAGTTGGATTCACCCAAAGATTTTATTACCCCAGAAGAAGTCTCTTGCTCTTGATTCCCCTGGAGAAGATTACTCCTTTGGGGATACCATTTCCCTGCTTACAGAAATTTCGAGTGGGTACTCTCAGATGTCTTAGACAAAAAAAGCGGTACTTTTGAACTTTTGCAGTTGGAGCAGCCCTCACCATCTGCAGTCCCACCTTTACTTCCAGCATTCCAGGGTGCTGTTTTGCTGCCTCACAAAGCCCAGAGTCACAGCCTCCTGCTTTTAAGAGACCAGACAGATTTTACAAACTGTCTGCTAAGGAGCAGTTCCTTTTCAGAAACTCTTCAGTAGATCCTGCAGTTATTGCAGTGTCCCCTTAAGTCCTCCAGGCAGCTACCTTCCTCTTCCCTTTTTCCAACGGATAAAAATAGTAAATTTATGGACAGGTTAGGGAAAGTATATAATACTTCCACCTAGGCTATTAGGGCTATTAATTATCAGAACCATATGGCCAAATTTGCTTTAGATTCTGTGACCAAGGCCTCTATTCTGTCAGAGGTTCCAGAATCACCAGTTAAGGCTCAATTTTGTACCATTCTGTCCAGTCTCTCAGGTGACCAGCCACTCCATTAGGTGCAGCTATGACTTTGTAAAAGCTTGTAAGTCTGCTGCTTCTGGTTCTGTGTTCTGCTATGTTCCTATTGGAGTTACTCTTGCAATTAATATAAGTATTCCCTTTTTCCTTTGTCCCAAATGTTCTGCTAAATAACCATCCTGAAATCCTTTATCAATTTCAAATGCTCAGTTCCTTCCAAGTGAGTTTCCTGTCTTGGCTATTTGCACTCGGCAGTTTAATATAGTTCACTACTCTCTTTTTGTTTAACTTTCAGACCATTCATATTTAAAGATGTAGAAAGTGGTGTCATTGTTGTTCCCACCTGTTATGTACATCTTCAAATAATGAAGTTAAACCTTACTAATTGGAACAATTGTCCTAGACTGACAGCCACACTCAAGACTTGAATTAACATATAAGGAAAGTTATCCATGCTAAGATGCATGGTACAGTCTGTGCTTCTACTTCAACTAATTACTGTCTGTTTTTATTTATTTTTTGGCCCTTATCAGATTGTCTCCTTAGAGACATGAGAGCTAGATGCACTGTTGCCTCTACTTGACTCCTTTTCTGCCTGGTGTAGAATGAGTAACCATTTTCCACTAACACTTTGTATGGTCTCCCATTTTTTAATTTTGTCCTTTCACAGTCTTGTTTCATTTATTTTGATAGCGGAAAACTTTTTATTGCTGTATATTGTATGCTCTTTTTTTATTTTTATTTCCCCTTAAAGCTTACTAAACCAAGACAAGGACCTTAATCCAATCATCCCCATATGCAAAAGTAAAAAAAGCGTATATTTTTTTCTTTTATCATGGTCTTTTGTCCAGACTTTTCTGTTTTTGCATTGCAGTGCCTACATGCCTTAAAATAGAACAAAGAGAAAGAAGGAAGGAAAAAAATAAGGGCACTTGTTTACTTTAGTATCCCAATTACACTTTGATATAACTGAGAAAGCTTTACTTTATAGCATGCAGGTTATGTCATGCATTGTAAAAATACTGTTAAAAGCAGATTTTTGTTTTGCTTAACTCTTTACTTCCTCTACTTCACTCCTAAATGTTCTTCCAGGTATTAATGACCAATATGTAGGGCATATGCTTGGGAGTCCCCTACAAGTTTAACAAAGTCAAAGATGTCCAATATTTCCAATTTTTGTTCTGTCATGTTTCACAAATATAATTAATGCTTTGTAATCCCACATTTGTCAATTTCCGAGTTGCTGGTTTTCTTCCTGTTTATCTCCATCACCTATATGCAGTCTCTGCTTCATTTCCAATGTACTCCTGGTTCTTCTAGTCGACTCTTGGCTTTTTCTCTCAATCATTTTCCTTTAGAACATTGAAAGGTTTCAGGGGCACAGTTTTTCTGGGTTTTATTAACAGAAGACCGATAAGCAGAGTTTACTTCTGTTTGTGTCAGTTTTTGTTGTAGAAACTTTTGTATTTCTTTTCTAGCATGGTCTGCATACAAGGGCGCCCGCAGGCAGGTGCAAGGGGGTGCACTTGCACCCCCCTGGAAATAGATGTCCGTGAGATTATCTGTTCATTAAAAAAAAATTTACATCCAGTCCCGTCTGTTTTTATCTTCTGCATCTGTTCCAGTGACAGCAGTCCTCCAAGGATGGCACTTTTGGGAATGTGACATTTACTTTAGTTTAAATTTAAAAAAAAATGTTTAATGGTCATTCTTCTTTAAGAATGGTCCCATATCATCACCGTTCTTCCGGTCCGTTTGCACAGACGCGTTATTCTTCCTGTCCTCCCGCGCAATTTTAAGTATAGTACAGCGGTTTTCTTGCCGAGTGTTCAGTTCATTCACAGGAATTGTGTGTGTGAATTTAAATCATTTTCTTCTTCACCTGTTCCCAAGTAAGTCCACAAGTGTTCAATTCGTTTACAGAAGTGTATGGTATAGTATGATACGGTGCATAGCCTAAATACGTTATTACAATGCAAAATTTACACTGAAATCACTTCATTCGAAGCCTTTAATTGGATAGCTAGTAATATGGCCAATATATTCTGGTCTGGATGTGTTACCATGTTTATTTGCTCAGTTGTACCATTTTATTTTCATTTATAAGTCTGCAGTTGAAACGTTTGCTAGGCAAATTGTTGCCACTTACAAATTAGTATGTGCAAGTAAGCAGTACTGTTTAATGTTGTTGAGATTGCCTAAAAACTGCACTACAGTAGTTGTTTAGTTGGTGTGTATCACTATGTGCTTAAAGTTACTTTTACAAAGCAGAATGAAAGCGGGCAGTAAGGCCAGGCTGAGTATAGACTGGCGAGCCGTCGCCATTTCAATAGGAATCTCATTGGGTAACAATTATTAGAATATGGCTTGTATATTTTATGTCAAGGATGTGAGGAAAATGTGTAGCTTGTATATTGAGGTATAGGTGTAACTTTTTTGATCTTTGTCATACCAAATACGTGTATTGTAGAAATGTGTAATGCATTACGTCATTTTCTTATTGCATTTTTTGCAAGGGAACACAGCCACTGTTTGTTCCATAGATTTGTTCTTGCTTCCACCTCTGTTTAACCACAGTTGCAGAAACCAACTCATCCCTAAAGGAGCTTGCTCTGTTGTTTGTAAGAGAACCCTTTGCCTGAGACATATGTGAGAACTTATTTTTGTTAACATTTATTACTTTAATTTTTTGCCAGCCTCTAAAGTCCATCTTCGCTTTAATCAACTTGTTTTGAAGTTTTCATTGACCACCATAAAATGCTTTTACTGGTGGTGTGATAGGATGTGGCCTTTCTCGCATTTCTGTAGTCAACAGAATAAATGCAGGGCCTGCATGTTTTATTAGCAAAACTTGTATAATTGGAATTTCTGAATATTTGCCTTTATGTTTTCATTTTGCATGAAATGTTCTTAAGAAATTGCTTTGTGCATTAGAAATTGAGTTTGCAAATGTGGTAAAAGTAAGCTGGGAATTATTGATCTGTGGTGTATATCTTAATAAATTCTGTTGTGAAAAATTAGTAGCAATAACATTAAAACAGAAACATATATTTTTTTATTCTGTAAAGGCATTGCTAGGTTGTAGTAACATTAATGGCTGTTATGTCACTTCTATGGGAAGTTGAGAGTCATTGCTAGGTTGTAGTAACATTAATGGCTGTTATGTCATTTCTAATGGAAGTTGAGAGTCATTGTGTGTGTTTTCAGTTTTTTTTTGGGGGGGGGGTCACCTTAAAATTGCATTGTTAACATGCTGCATAAGAACAAAAAAACTAAATTGTTTAGCAGCATCATTAACACATTTTCATATACATTTTATACATGTGCCAGACTACGGAATTATGGTGAAGTTTACAAATTGGATGCAGTAACGTTCTGGAATTCAAATAGTTTTTAACAGCTTGAATGCATCTATTTTAATAATTACTAAAAAGCGTCCAATGACCAACAGTTGGGTGTGATGTTTATGTATAATCTACTATATGTGTGATTATTGACTAATGTCATTTGCATTCTGGCTATATTCAGTTACAGCAAAAATGTCATGTCTCGCTATGACTTATTTAAATTCAGTGTCCTTTTGCTTTTGGCATGGTGTGCCATGCTAACCTTATGAAGTTGTTATGCCAGTAGCCAGTATACTGGCTTTAACCGTTCACATTGCCTTTTGACTGACTGGCTGCTTATATGTCTGTGCTTGATTGTTGTTAGTTTTTAGCAAATCTGCATACTAAGGAGGGAGATGGATGCATACCTCATTAGTTAATGATCTTTGTGATGGTAGACATGTTGAAGGCATGCTACACTTTAATTTCTCTGCCATGCTATCCCATAGCTACATACATCAGTATTGCTGTTGACTTAGTGGTGCCATTTGCAGCAGCCATACTTGAAATTCTTGGTAGAGTTGATAATTTTTCTCTCCAGATTATTCTCCATGCTTAAAATGTCTTCAAAAATATTCAGATTTCATGCCTTTATTCATTTGGTGTTTACTAAACAAAGCAGAAATGCAAGCAAACTCCACCCCCCCCAACAGAACCCAAATGACACAGCCCACAAACTCAGTGTGCCACTCAGCCACTGCCCACAAGGCTTAACGTACCCAACACTCTAGTCATAGGTGACTCTGTAGTCAGGCACACTGATGTTTCACTCACCAGGCTAAACAAGGAGAAAGTTACTGTCAGCTGCCTGTCAGGTGCCATGATCTGCCACATAATGCACGCACTCATGTCACTCCACAACAAGTACAAATATGACACTGTCCTTGTCCATGTTGGTGTGAATGACCTGAGACGTATCTCCCTGGACTACATGAAAAGAGACGTGGAGGAGCTCTCCGATCTTGTAGCCCAGGCAGGTATGACCCTAGCCCTGAGTAGCATCCTGCCATCACCCAGAATTATACCACAGTACAAGGACAAAATGATTGACTTCAACAATTGGCTAAGCTTCTGGTGTCATTCTAAGGGGATCCAGTATTTGTCTGCCTGGGACGACATGATTGACAGGCCACAATGCTTTGCCAGAGATGGCCTGCACCTGTCAGCCTTGGGATTCCGGATACTGGCTAAGGTTCTTGCTACCCCTATAGTGCCTTTTTTAGGCAAGGTTCAAATGACACATTCACCACCATAACGGGTACAAGCAAGCAAAATCTGAGGGTAATGCTACTCGATGCTAGAAGTCTAAACCTCAAAATGCACTCACTCGAAGCACTCCTTAAAATGGAGAACACCGACATCTGTGCAGTGACAGAGCCCTGGTTCAAAGCTCCAGAGAGCACCCCTGAATTACCAGGCTATAATTCATTCATGGTAAATAGGAAGAAATTACCAAGTAATGGGATACTAGAATGGCTGGGGGAGCTGTGTATGGGAAAGGAAACTTCATGTTATATAACAGTCTGAACATTTTTATAATGGCTTCCATAGTATAATCTATCAAATCACACCCTCTAAAACCACCCGTTTCTGTGAGCAGTAAGGCAGCATGACAGTTTTTTTTTTTTTAACCTAAGCATTTCTTTATTTCATTTTGTTGACTGGCTGGATATCATTATGCCTAAGGCATTTTCACAGGGGATAATCAAGGTGCATTTAAAAACAGTGGACAAATTGCATTCACTGTTCTACAGAGAATAAGAAGGAAAAAGATAGTGCTGTATATTCTGGAATTCTGATGAGTGCTGCAATGCATTTTAATTTTGATGATAATGAATTCAGTACTGGACTTGCTTGGCTCGCCGTATCACTTGGTTGTCTGCTTTCCCTCCCCTTATTTTGAGAGTTATTTTCATACATTTTCTTTGTAACATACAACAATATGTAAGAGAATACATATTAAAAAGTGTATTTTTGATGGGATGTAACCTCATTCGAACAATTTTGAAAGCATTTTGTAGATGGAACTTTTTCTGGGCTTAGGGGGTTTCATTCTTCCTGTTAAATTAATATTCATATTTCTTTAATATTTAAAGTTAATAACTAGAAAAGACTGTGCAAGGCACCATAGGCAATTTATGCTTCAAGGGCAGTAGGCCTTGAATTTGTAGATCATCATCATCTTCGGCTGTTACCGTTAGGGGTCGCCACAGCGGATCATCTCTTTCCATTTCTTCCTGTCCTCTGCATCTTGCTCTGTCACACCAACCACCTACATGTCCTCTCTCCCCCCATCCACAAACCTCATTTTAGGCCATCTTCTTTTCCTCTTACCTGGCGGCTCCATCCTTAGCATCTTTTTCCCAATATACCCAGCATCCCTCCTCAGCACATGTCCAAACCAACGCAATCTCGCCTCTCTTGCTTTGTCTGCAAACTGTCCAACCTGAGCTGACCCTGTAATATACGGATTCCTAATCCTGTCCATCCTAGTCACACCGAGAGCAAATCTTAACATCTTTAACTCTGCCACATCCAGCTCGTGACTCCTGCCTTTTGTCAATGCCACTGTCTCCAGCCCATATAACATAGCTGGTCTCACTACCCTCTTGTAGACCTTCCTTTTACTCTTACTGGTATCGGTCTGTCACAAATCACTCCTGATACTCTTCTCCACCCATTCCAGCCTGCCTGTACTCTCTTCTTCACCTCTCTTCCACACTCACCATTACTCTGAACTCTGTTGATCCCAAGTACTTAAACTCGTCCACCTTTACCAACTCTACTCCCTGCATCCTCACCATTCCTCTACTCTCCCTCTCATTTACACACACATATTCTGTCTTAGCCCTGCTAACCTTCATTCCTCTCCTCTCTAAAGCACATCTCCACCTCTCCAATGTCTCCTCAACCTGGTCCCTACTCTCACTACATATCACAATGTCATCGGCAAACATCATAGTCCATGGGGCCTCCTGTCTGATCTCATCTGTCAACCTGTCTAACACCACTGCAAATAAGAAAGGGCTCAGAGCTGATCCTTGATGCAATCCCACCTCCACCTTAAATGGATCTGTCATGCCCACTGCAGTCCTCACCACTGTCACACTACCCTCATACATATCCATTACCACTCTTACATACTTCTCTGCCACTCCCGACTTCCTCATACAATGCCACAACTCCTCTCTAGGCACCCTATCATATGCATTCTCCAAGTCCACAAAGACACAATGCAACTACTCCTGACCTTCTCTGTATTTCTCCAACAACACTCTCAGAGCAAACACTGCAACTGTAGTGCTCTTTCCTGGCATGAAACCATACTGATCACTAATAATCACCTCCCTTCTTAACCTAGCTTCTACTACTCTTTCCCATAACTTCAAGCTGTGACTGATCAGTTTTATCCCTCTGTAGTTACTGCTGCTCTGCACATCACCCTTATTCTTAAAGATAGGTACAAAAACACTGTTTCTCCACTCATCAGGCATCCTCTGACTTTCCAAAATTTCATTAAACAATCTAGTTAAAAATTCCACTGCCATTTCTCCTAAGCACCTCCATGCTTCCACTGGTATGTCATCTGGTCCAACAGCCTTTCCATTCTTCATCCTCTTCATAGCTGTCCTTACTTCCTCCTTGCTAATCTGTTTCACTTCCTGATTCACTATCCCCACATAATCCAACTCTCTCTCTCTCTCTCTCTCTCATTCTCTTTGTTTATCAGCCTCTCAAAGTACTCTTTCCATCTACTCAACACACTCTCCTCTCTTGTGAGTATGTTTCCCTCACTATCCTTTATCACCCTTACCTGCTGCACATCTTTCCCAGCTCTGTCCCACTGTCTAGCCAATCAGTACAGGTCCTTTTCTCTCTCTTTAGTGTCCAATCTCTCATACAACTCTCCATACGCCTTAACCTTAGCCTTCGCCACCTCTCTCTTTGCCATGCGCCTCATCTCCTTATACTCATGTCTACTTTCTTCATCTCTTTGACAATCCCAATTCTTCTTTGCCAGCCTCTTCCTCCATATACTCAACTGGACTTCTTCATTCCACCACCAGGTCTCCTTGAAAACACTGAAATATAAAGTTGTTTTCTAGCAACAACCTCTTCAGTAGTTTCAGATATCTTTAATATGTAATTATTCAGATTACTTTTACTTCTGCAAAGATTGTGCATACAGACTGATATTGGTAGATTGTAATGACAGAAGTTCGAGTGGCTTTTTATGGTTGAAGTGTTCTGAACTGGGCAGTTTGCCATTATTAGACCATATGTTTTGTTTCATTGCTTATTAGAAAAGTGTTCAAAACTAAATGTATAGCATACTCTAACAAGTGGTGCTATTATACAAGGGATAAAATTCAATTATATATTATAATTGATACAGTCAGAAACATGAATCAAAGAACATTTGCATGGACCAAAAAATGTGTGCAAGGGCCTATGATTTGAAAACAGCCCAAAGGTAAACTTAACCTGCCACTGGCCAGATACATTTTCTTTGAATGTGGGTTTCAGTGTTTCAGTGAATGTGGGTTTCAAAGGTAGAGAAGTTTTAATGCAAAGTCTCTTTTCATTGTAAGACACTTGCTTTGTTTAGTTAATGTCCGTCAGTGCTTGTGCTATAAAATTTGAAATAAAAGTAGTAAATGAAATCCAAATATCTGTAATCATTGTAGAAGTAAAGCATAAAACAGTATGCACACAGAGATTTGAACAGTGTCTATGACAAATGGGGAGAAATAGCCAAGTAATGGTTTACTGGAATGACTGCGTGAGTGGAGGGGTGGGGCTGTGTGGGCGGGGCAGCAGAGGGGTGGGGCTGCATGGGCGGGGCTTGGGTTTGCACCCCCCTGCAAAAAATCCTGCGGGCTCCCTTGTCTGCATAAAAACATTATTTTGACTCTCCGGGAAAGAATATTTTGAAAATAGCTGGATACACCTGATTGTATCTCACATCTGTTTCTCTGCATTCCCTTAGTACTGGAATAAATTTACTCCTGTTTTGCCTGGTGTATAGTGTAGTCATTTTCCAAGAACACTGTGCATTCCAGTTTTAGTACTGTCATTCTGCCACAGTTTTGTCGGAATCAGCTCTTTCTGCTGGTATCATTGCATCTTTACATTTAATGGTCTGGGCTGCTTTCTCATGGTCAAGTCTGGAACATACACACTATGCATTTCAGATTAACACCTCCTGCTGTGGAATACCAGTGCAGATGCTTACTTGTGCTTTCATAAACTTAATATAGTGTTTCTTCCAGCTTCGCTGGTACAGCAGAAAATGTAATGTTTTCCTTGTGTGCTGTATACTCTAATTCTAGTTTTGAAACCTTTCTTCTTGTAGTCTCATGCTCAGCCAGCCTTTTCATTTTGACTTCTGATTTTTCCAGATGATCTTCGTGTTTGTTGCAGTCATTTACATTTGGGTAATCTGCCGGCAGGTTGCCCTCAGTCAGCCTGATTAACAAAGTTTTGGGTCCTGCATTGATTGCTGTCCCTTCTTCCATGACGTCAGGGGTATAAAACATGCATCAGACGCCATTTCATCAGTCTGTCTTGCCGTGCGGTGCCCGAAGCAGAAGCAGTTCGCAATTGCTGGTTGTCAGACTCCTGAAATTTTCGTTTTCGAGTTTCAGAATCGAAGTCTTCAACTTAAAGTGAAGTACCCCATTAGGGAAACTTTTTCTTGCTCCTTACCAATGTCAGTAAAAGTTAATAATTGCATTACTTGTGGAAAGCACATACCTCATAAAAAATTTTCATTCTTACTGTATTCCTTGTGTAAGCCCTGACCACGATGTACCTTGCTGTCGGTTTTGTGCTTTATTTAATCAACGCACTATCCATTGTTGGTATATTTTTGCCTCTAAATATTTCTGTACTCTGTTTAATTATCCAGAAATGTCTGTTAGCCATCCGACTGCCAGGATTTCGAAAAAACGCTAAGATAAAGACAGAGACAAACCGCTGAGGTCCAAAACTGCCGACGACGCTTATAAGCCAATCGCCAGTTCTAAGTGAGGCGGTTTTGCAGCCCCTGATACCTGCTACTTCTGATTCGCAGGCCTCTACTGAGACCCATTCAGAGTCCGGTATGCCGTGAGATACTTCAACTATGGAACCTGCAGATGTCTCTTCCCTTGGATGGGTCCAGAGCCGCTGTGCAAGCACTGGCTTCTGAGGATATATTCAGGCCTACAGACCTGCACATTAAATCAACACCGCCTTCATTACTAAGGCCTAAATCTTGACCAATGTCTAAAAAAAAAAGACTCCGCCCAGGCCCCTATGTCTAAAAAACAAATGATAAAAATGGCTGAAGATCTAATTACTCTAATCAGGGGTAATCAACCCTCTAAGAAGCCTAGGGCTGAACTTGATTATGAATCTTCTGATCAGGATTCTGTTTCTTCTGCCTCTTCTGATGACCTGGATTTGTCCGTACCTACCTATGAGGATTCTGATGCAGAGGATTCCATTCCCTCCAGTTCCCCTACTGAGGATTTTTCTTTTGGGGAAACTTTGCGTACTTTAAGGGAGCATTTCCACTGGGAAAGCCAGGAATTTTCTGATTTCAAAAAAGAGGCTTTGGGATTTCCTTCTTCCACCTCAGCTTAGGTCTTTGGCTATACCTCCTGTACTAGACATTGTTGATGTGTTCACTTGATTCCCTGCCTCCAGCTCCTAGTAAACCTAACGTACTACAGGGTTCCTGAGTCCCACAAGTAGTCCCACAAGTATCTTTTCAAAAATCCTGTTGCAGATGCAGAAACTATTTCTCAGGGGCCCAAAGGCATTAAGGCTTCTAATGCTAAAAATCCTACCCCTTCTAATAGACTCCAGGGCGCTGGATAGATGGGGTAGAAAGGTTTATACTTCTGCAACCTTGGCAATCGGAGCTTTAAAACTGCAAATTTCTTATGATAAAATATCAACAGCATATTATTGGACTGCTTAAACAGAAAATGATGATTCCTGACTGGAAAGTCAAGATTTACAGGATTTAATGCATTCTGCTTAAGTTGGAAAAATGTGGATCTGAAGTAGGGACTTTTGTCAGCAACCTGTGGGTCTTGGATCCAATATCGGATCCGAGCCGGCAACTTGTTTCAAGCTAATGGATCCGAGCTCCTAGCTCCTCCCCTCACCCATAATCCCCTGCCAACCCTCCATGACCTCAAATCTAGTTTGTCGCGCTTGTGGACAGCTGGGTTCCGTTGAGCTCAAGTAAATAGTCAGTTAAGTGTGTTTTTCTGTCAAACTTTCTTCCTTTTTTAAAAAAATATAAAGTGTGCAAGTGTTAGGTACCCTGTAGTGTAAAAATATTTTTCTTTTAATTAGTTTTTTCCCCTCCCTTCGCTGGTCGTTAGTGAGTGTGTGTTGTGTTTTTGGGGCCTGTGTGTTTGTGTAGCACTACCTTTTCTTTTAAGTATGGCTGAGGCCCCAAAAGCCATTTTTTCTAAATGTACCGAGTGTGGCCATAAGCTCTCCCCGGCTGATGGCCACACTCTGTGCGTTCGGTGCCTTGGGGTTCAACACCTCCCCTCAGGCTGTACCATTTGTGCAGCGTTCAACCCCAGGGCACTGAAAGAGCGGAGGTCGAAGTTGGTCTTGGCAGGACTTTTACCCCCGGACTTGGCTCCGGCCTCCGCTGCTCCCGTGGCACTACCACAGGCTGTGGTTGCTGCCACTCCTGCCCCCCTTCCTTTGGCTGGGACTCAAACTCCCGCTAAAGCACCGGAGGACAGGGAGGCTAGGAGGGAGAAACTGAGGGAGAAGCACCACAAGCGGCGGGCCGAGGCCTCCACTTCGGCCCCGCCAGCTAAGCGGGCTTCTCCCTCCACTGCTTCTAGGTGTCCTCCTCCTTGGCTCCGATCCCTTTGTTTCTCCCCAGGGCCCGAGGAGGAGGAGGCCCGATCTCCATCAAGGTCATCGAGGCAGCATTCCAGGCCTGCCTCTGCCTCTTTGAGATCTACGTTCAGCATGTCTGATGCAGACTTTGACCGGATGATGCGAAGGTTCATCCAGGCCCAGCTGCAGATGGAAGTGCTCTTGCCTTTCCCCCCCCCTTCGGGGGGGGAGCTCGACACCTTTTTCCCATCCAATTGCTCCTTCTCCGACCTGCTATCCAGGTTCAGAGCGTTCGGAGCAGAGCAGCGTTGGAGCCGGGGGTGGGTCGGTGCCGTCAGTACTTGATACTTCGGATCCGACCTCTCGGAGCCGTGGCCCGAGCTTCGGATCCAAGGGATTCAGTGTGCCTTAGGCTCTGCCCAGGTCGGAGCGCACTGGTCCTTCGGATCCGATGGTCTCTGTGCCGGTTCCGATCCCTTCATCGGATCCGAGTAGGAGCCGACTCTGAGCCCAGAGAGTGGTTCACCCTCGGCCTTCGATGTAGTGGAGAGCTCTCTGAGCATCCAGACCCCCGGCCCTTGTCTCTGCTCCACCCTGTACTCCCTCTCTGCTGGGCCAGGCTTCCATCACCCTGCCAAAGGGACAGCCTGCTTCAATGTCCCAGGTAGTTCCATTGGAACAGGATGTTGCTGGTGAGGCCTCCTCTGACAGTCCCCCCGAGGAAGTGCCCTGCAAGCATAAGTGCAAGAGGAGGCACATGGACTCCCCTGAGTACTTAACTGAGGACACTGACTTGGATGAAGGGGAAGGCTCCCCAAGGTCACCCCCTGAGGATGTCTCCTTTGAAGACATCATGGAGATGCTGAGGATCAGAGGTGGGTGGTCTGCCCCAAAGTCTTCCTCAGAGTCCATGTTTCTGGAGGCATTCGAAGCAGGCCCGTCTACCTCTTGGGTGTCCCCTCTGGCCGACCCCTTGGTGGACTTTACCACCAGGGCGTGGTAGGATCCGGACACCATGGAGCCAGTACCCAAATGTCCAGACAGGATTCTAAGCCCCCCCTCAGACTGGTCGCACTGGAGCAAGGGTCCCCCCGTAGATGCCATGTTGACTGCGGCAGCCATGAAGAGGGAACTAGCTCAGGAGAGCCCCTCAGTCCATCCACAGAGGCCCGCTCAATGGACTGCTTAGGGAAGCGAGTTTTTAGTTCAGCGACCTTCTCTGTAAGGTCTCTGAACTATATGGCACATGTCATCAGGATGCAGCGGGATTTTAAAGAATACGCTGCCTCCCCCCTGAGTCCATGTCAGCAGAGGACAAACAATTGTACTCCACCCGAATGGCCACTCTGAGATCCATTTCAAATACCTCTATGCGGCTGTTGTCCCATGCCACCGAGGGAGCTGCTAGGGCTAGCGGAGCGGGCCTAGTCATGAGAGGTCAGGCCTGGCTCAGTCATTGTGACTTTGCGGAGCCCTTTAAAGCGTCTTTTGCGAATGCCCCTTTCGATGGTTCTGCCCTGTTTGGCAAAACTGTTTGCGAGACACTTGTCCAGAGCGAGAAGGAAGGGAAGACGTTGTCTGCCGTCTGAGTCTGCTTCTCTGCGCCCCAGCTGTCCTTTTCGAAGAACCAAAAGGGTCAGAAGATGTGGTTCCGGAAATTGCAACATTCCCAACCCGCTCCGGACAACCAGTCCTTCCGTGGCAGAGGACAGGGAGGACGCCGCCCCAGGGGCAGAGGGGCTCCGAGAAACTTTGGGTCCAGAGAACCTTTCTCTTAACGGCTCACGCAGCAGCCCTGAAGAGTTGCCCGATCGCTCCACTCTGGAGGCAGTCTGGGGGCGCTTCTCTGAGCACTTAGCGGCATCGGAGTCCATCACGACAGACCGCTGGGTGCTTCAAATTATATCCAGAGGGTACAAAATACCATTACTTCATGTCCCCAAATTCAAGAACCTCCCCGATGTACCACCCGATCAGAGGGAGGCTGCAGCTGCAGAATTTCAGCAGCTGCTAAGAAAGAGCCATCCAGCCCGTCCCCCAAGACCAGCTCAGGTTAGGGTTCTACTCAAGGTTCTTTTTGGTGCCAAAAAAGACGGGGGACTTGAGACAGATTTTAGACCATTCCCACTTGAACCTGTCTGTAACCAAGGAAAAATTCCGAATGGTCACTCTTCAATCTATTCTCCCCTTCTAAGGGAGAACGATTGTATGTGCTCTCTAGACCTCAAGGATGCGTACTACCACATTCTAATGGACAGACTATCCAGGAGGTTCCTCCGCTTCCGACTGGGAGCCAGTCACTACCAGTTCAGGGTCCTTCTCTTTGGCCTCACCACAGCCCCCAGGGTATTCACCAAGGTATTAGCAGTGATTGCGGCTCACCTGAGACTCCAGGGAATACAGGTCTTTCCGTACCTGGACGACTGGCTCCTGACTGCCCCCAACAAGGCATCTACTTTGCTCAGCCAGAGATTTCTTTCTCTGCCTAGCCCCACAGTTAGGCATCACCATCAATGCCGACAAACCCATTCTGGCCCCGACACAAGCCATAGAATTCATAGGAGCCAGAATAGACACCAGAGAGCTACGAGCCTTTCTAACGTCCGAACGACTTCGTAATTTGCAACTCCATGTGTGGACTATCCTCCAATCAGAGACCCCACCAGCAGAATTGGTCCTGAGGGCACTGGGCTCCATGGCGGCAGCGATAATGCTCCTTCCATGCACCCGTCTGAACATGCGGGTACTGCAATGGACCCTTCTAGTACAATGGTCCTTTCTGTCTTTTCCTCTTCATCACCCCATTGCTATCAGCAAGGCTTGCAGGGGGGGTCTATTATGGTGGCTCCATGCTTCGGACCTCCATACGGGCCGACCCTTCTGCACTTCTCCCCCTCTCGCCACGGTGACCACAGGCTCCTCCTGCCTCGGGTGGGAGGGGCATTATTCAGGCAGGACGGTCCAAGGCACGTAGAACGATACAAAGACCTCCCTTCATATCAATGTTCTGGAGATGAGAGCGGTGCTGTATGCGTTGCAAGCACTTCAGAATCTCCTCTCCGTAGGAACGATTGCAATTTAGTCGGACAGCATGTCAGTTGTCTGGTACATCAACAAACAGGGGGAACCAGATCTTACCCTCTATGCCGTGAAGCCATGAGAGTGTGGGAATGGGCCATCTCCACTAACCGCTTTCTGATTGCAACGCACATTCCGGGGTGGAACAACATCCTAGCAGACAAACTCACTCGCACCCTTACCCCGTACGAGTGGTCTCTCAACCCACTAGTAGCGAAGCAGATATTCGCAATATGGGGGCAACCCTGCTGCGATCTTTCTGCCTCTCCCTCAAACAGCAAATGCGGCAATTTCTTTGCTCTGATTCCCCCTCCAGGGGAAACTCCAAGAGATGCTCTGGTGCATGTTTGGCCACCCGGTCTACTTTATGCTTATCCTCCTCTACCCCTGATGCTGCAACTTTTACAGAAAGCCTCGCGGTTGGGGAGCAGGATGATCCTCATTGCCCCATTCTGGCCTCGGCAAATTTGGTTCCCTTACATGTGGTCTCACCTAGTGATTCCTCCTTGGATTCTGGATCCCAGTCCGGATCTAATCTCCCATCCGTCGGACTTACCGACCCCAAATCTGGACAATCTGAAGCTGACAGCTTGGTTGCTCCAGTTCCACTCCTAGTTAGGACTCCCGGTATCTCTTCACCAGTCAAAGCCATCCTTTTGGCAGCGCATAAGCCCTCCACCAGGAAAGTGTACCGCAGTAAATGGAAACGTTTCTCCATCTGGGCGGAGCATCATATTCTAGATCCCTTTACGGCTCCTCTTCCATCCATATCAGACTTCCTAACCAAACTTTTTCAGGAAGGCGCTAGTTGCTCAACTGTCAAAATGCAATTGGCTGCCATCTCACATTACCATGTGGGACATGATACAGGGCCTTTGATGTCGGCCAAGTTGTGTAAAACCTTTCTCAAGGGCACCTTTTTGCTTAGACCCCTTATAAAAGAAGCCGTACCACCGTGGGATCTTTCACTAGTTCTTCAAGCCTTGACTGCTCCACCTTTTGAACCTGTTGCTTCAGTAGATCTCAAATTCTTGTCCTGGAAAACAGCATTCCTTGTAGCCATTACTTCTGCAAAAAGAGTTTCGGAGCTTCAAGCTCTTTCTGTGAACCCTCCTTATTTGATCTTTCACTTGGACAGAGTGTACCTCAGGATCAATCCCTCTTTCCTTCCCAAAATAGCATCAGAAACCAATATAAATCAGTCCATAAATTTACCAGTTTTCTTTCCTAAATATCAGAATAAAGGAGAGTACAAGCTGCACTCATTAGATGTTCATAGGCAGCTACATTTTTATACTCCTAGAACGGCTGGTCATAGACTGTCCGACCAGCTGTTGGTTTCCTTTGCTAAATTTAATTTGGGGAAAGCAATATCAAAAGTATCTCTCTCACGCTGGACTTCACAATGTATGCTATTAGCGTACCAAGCCTCTGGGAGACCCCCACCTGAAGGAGTTCGCGCACATTCCACTCGTTCCATCTCTACTTCTGCGGCCTTCAAGTCTAGAGTTCCAATGGATGATATTTGTTCGGCAGCCACTTGGGCCTCCTCTCATACCTTTATTAACCACTACAAACTGGATGTGATTTCTAGAGGGAGAGCATCCTTTGGCTCTGCGGTGCTTCGCAATATCCTTCCATGATGGCCACCCAAGATTCAGGTAGCTGGGGACTCTGTCCCACAGGTTGCTGACAAATGAAGTTCCTACTTCAGATTAAGAAGTTCCCCCTGGCCTTCTTCGGATCTATGTTAGTTGGATACCCTTTTTGGGTACATATTGAGGGGCAAACTCTGAGGTCATGGAGGGTTGGCAGGGGATTATGGGTGAGGGGAGGAGCTAGGAGCTCTGATCCATTAGCTTGAAACAACTTGCCGGCTCGGATCCGTTATCGGATCCAAGACCCACAGGTTGCAGACAAATGAAGCTACCTACTGAAATGGAACGTCATGGTGAGTACATAACTTCTTATTTTGATTCTTTAGTGGCCTCTTGCAGGGCTACTGTTACTGGGTCTGTGCTTAGAAGGCATGCTTGGCTTAAGGAGCAGTCTTTGTCTGATCATGTTAAAGATAAACTGTTGGATGCTTTTTTTACATCAGGACCGCCTGTTTGGCAATAAGGCTGAAGAAGTTCTTAAAAAGATGGAAGATAAAGCTAAATCTATGCAAACTGTTAGATTTTTTACAAGTGCAACCTCCAAGATTTAGTAGGCACTGGCCTACTAAGAATTGGTCCTTTCCAGGCCCTCTCAAGCCAAACCCAGACTAGCAAAAACCCCAGGTTACAGTCGCAGGGGACTCTCAGAACTAAGCAGTGGGGGGCCTCCACTTCCAAATATGGAAATAAGACATCCCCCCATGGTAAACGGATTCAATGACTTCCTTTTAAAATTCCAAAGCACTTATCTTTTGACTGCCCCTTTGGGGGGAAAGATTGTTCTACATGCTAAGAACTGGGAACTCATAACCCAGGACAAATGGGTTTTAAAAAGTGTCCCAGGGATACAGATTTCATTTCCACACATTGCAAACACCAAACGGGTGGCCAAACCTGCCCCCAAATCGGTGGGCAGAGGCTCAAAAACAAGTACTTTCCCTCTTAAGCATGGGGGCTATTCAGCTGGTACCAGAAGAGGAAAAGGGACAAGGTTTCTACTCGAGGCTTTTTCTGGTTCCCAGAAAAGACAAATCATGGTGTCCAGTCCTGGACCTGTCTACTCTAAACACCTTTCTTGAGATTCCAAAATTCAAGATGCTGACTCTACAATTACGTCCTATGCTAGGCAGACGCCTGGTTGGCAACTCTAGATTTAAAAGAAGCATACCAGCACATCCCAGTCAGGGAATCTTGCAGAAGTTACTTGTGCTTCAAAGCAGGCTACTTGCATTATCAGTTCTCTGCACTGCCCTTTGGCTTGTCTACTGTGCCCAGGGTATTCACAAAGTGTCTGGCTCCAGTAATTGCATTTTGCAGGCAAAGAAATATTCAAATATATCCATACTTGGACAATTGTCTAATTCAGGCAGAAAACCAGGGCATACTTTTAAATCTGGCGTTTGTAAAAAGGGTTCTAACTTGTCTGGGGTACAACATAAACGAAAAGAAATCACAACTTGGTACCCTCTCAACAGATTACATTCCTGGGTGCAAGCTTGAATACAACTGCCCAGATGGCTTTCCTCATGCCAGAAATGCAAATTCATTTGGTAACTAACTTTAAACAAGTGGCCACAAAAACCCTATCTGCAAGACAAATACTGCAAGCCTTGGAGTTCCATGGCCTCCTGCATTCTTCTAATTCCATATGCAAGACTGCATATGAGGAAACTACAGTGGTATCTAAAAAGTCTATGGAGTCAACATTGTCACAGCCTGGAAACAATGATTCCTATCATACCTTGCCTACACCTGGAGTTCCTATGGTGGGCAGAGGCCTGCCACCAAAACAAGGGGTTACCATTCACACTACCCCCTGCTGCCCAAACGCTAACTACAGATGCATCAGACAATGCATGGGGCATGGGAGGCTCAAGTGCATTCAGGGCAAATGGAACCCAAATCAAATGCACGTACATATAAATAAAAGAAATGTTAGCTGTACAGAATGCTCTGACAGCTTTCAAGGACTACATTCTTCCAGGACAACTAATGGTAAAGACTGACAACACGGTTATGTGGTACATAAGCAAGCAGGGGGTTGCGCATTCCCACCCCCCTCTTCAGATTAGCCATGGCATTGTGGAACACAGCTTAGAGCTACCAAGTGCATCTACAAGCTCAGTTCCTGCCAGGAAAATTGAATACACTGGCAGACTGACTAAGCAGAAACCTCTTGGACCCACATGAGGGGAAACTGGAACCATGGATTTTCAACATGTTGACAAGCGAATGGGGGAGCCCAGACATAGATTTATTTGCCTTCCCCACAACTACCAGTTGGGCAAGTTTTGCACAAGGACTCCCCACAAACAAACCTGGAAAGTGGGTACTCTGAAAAACCTATCAGTCTGCGCCTTTCTCCCTCTGCCTCTGCTCTCCAAAGTTCGACTAAAAGTCAAACAGGACAAACAAAGGATGATTTTGATTGCTCCAGACTGGCCATGCAAACACTGGTGTACCCCCTCCTGTGCAGTGTCGCAGTTATCACCATGGCACCTGCGTCGGACCCCTTCCCTGCTGTCTCAGCAGGAGAACCAAATTCTGCACCCTCAGCTTCCAACATTGAACTTTGCGGCCTGGCTAATCACTTAAATTCACCCTTATCCATCAGCAAACCTGTGATGGATGTCATCTTGGAGGCAAGGAGACCTAGTGCTAGAAAATCTTATGCTGACAAATGGAAAAGATTCTGTGCCTGGAGCCAATCTTTAGGGATGAGCACAGCAGTGCCCAATTTACCTCCGATTTTGCAATACTTAACTAGTTGAGATGCTACACAAGGGCCTGTCTTTCCTCCATTAAAATCCACACCTCTGCTATTTCAGCTCATTATAGCACAAAACCTCCCCTCTTCTCTCATCCTCTGCTCAAGCAGCATGTCATAGGGGCAAAAAACTTGACCACCCAGGAGAGCTCCAACTCCTGCCTGGGATCTTAACTTTGTTTTGGAGAAACTCATTCTACCTCCTTTTGAGCCAGCTGCTACTGCAGACTTAAAATTTCTTTCTTGGAAAACGGCCTTCCTTTTAGCAATCACTTCAGCTAGAAGGATATCTGAATTACAGGCCCTTATGGCAGTGGAGCCTTTCATCATTTTTCATGCGGACAGGGTATCTGTGGACCAATCCATCCTTCATGCCCAAGGTGGTTTCCAGTGTGGCTCTTAATCAGTCCATTCATTTGCCAACTTACTTTCCCAATCCACAGAATAAAGGGGAATGGATTCTGCATTCCTTGGATGTGCATAGACTAAGATTCTACTTGGACAGGACTAAACCTCAAAGAAAATCTGAACAGCTGCTGGTAACATTTGCTGCAGGAGCAGAGGGGAAGGCTATTTCAAAACCATTTCTAAATGGATAAACAATTGCATTCATCTTTGCTATAAGTACCATGAAAAACCCATCACCCAGGGGTTAAATCTCACTCCACCAGGGCTGCATCTACTTCTGCAGCCTTTCTCAGAGGTGTTCCTACCAGGGACATCCTAGAAGCTGCTACCTGGAGCTCTGTACATACGTTTACCAAGCATTATCATTTACCAATTTTCTCTAAATCCAGAGCTGGCTTTGCCACTGCTGTCTTGCAGGGCCTTACAGCTGGCCCTAATGCTGTATAAACTTCTCCCAACCATAGCTTTGGGAATCTACCCAAATGTAATGACTGCAACAATGAAACGCGAAGCACATAGTACAGTTGTGTACACTTACCATAAATGTAGATGTTAGTGTATTCACTGTTGCAGTCCTGGTTACCCTCCCTCCAGCCTCCTGACTTCTGTTGTCTAGACCTCTTTTGTTTACTATGCTTAAAGCTTTCTGGTGTATTTGCTTTTTGTTGGAGGTGTAACCTTGTATATAATTGCTTCCCATTATGGGGGCACCTGACATCTGGGGCAAGAAAAACTGATAAAATAGCGTCAGCTGCATCTTTTATACCTCTGACGACCTGCCGTCATGGAAGAAGGGACAGCAACCGATGCAGGACCCAAGACTTTGTTAATCGGGCTGACTGAGGGCAACCAGCCAGCAGATTACTCAAATGTGATGACTGCAACAGTGAAATACACTCAAGCATCTGCATTTATGGTAAGTGTACACAACTGTACTTTTTATCACCTCATCTGAATATTTGGTTAAAGCTTCTTCCATTTTTTTTCCAGTCTTTTGTTATTTGAGTTGATCTACTCCTTCAGTGTTTTGTTAATCAGCTGAGTAAGTTTGACCTATTTTTCCTCTAGCTTACTGGAAGTCACGTCTTGCACTAAAGCTGGAGCTTACACTGCTTTTTGCTGAAAATCTACAGAATTCTTCCCAGTTAATGTGTTCTCACCTTTTGTGGTTGATTTTTCTTTCAGGTTCTCTGAATTTCTTTGTTGGCTTCCAGGCAGTTTTTACTAGCCAGTTACTGAAATTTACCCAAAGTAAGTTCACTGGCTCTGTTTTCTGATTTTCTGTTTTCAGACTGGGAAAGCTGAAATTTAAGCTGTTACTCAGTGTGCAGCCATCATATTAGTCCCAGCTTTCACCAGTGGTGATAAAATGTGGGGTGGGTTTGGCATAATTATGTTCACTACATAGACGCAAGGTACAGGGTTCGATTCTGACCTAAAGTTATTGGCTTGGCTTAAAATGGGCATTTGAGGCAGTTGTTTCATAGATGAATATTATACACTTTGTTACAGTGCAGTAGAGTCATAGGTGCCTACTAGGATAACAACCGCAAGGGCATATTTAAATCTAGCCATATATCCAAAGTATCTGACAAGTTCTGGTGCCCTTGGTAAGTGTAAGCCAGGGCTTGGGAGATGAACCATTTACAGGCAACCTATGCCCATTAGAGACATAGGTGCCAAACCAGGGATGAATTTCTTGTTCTCTGTCTGGCAAATAGGACAAGCCTCACTAAAACCTACAAAAGCCATCTGACCTAGAGACATTCTGTGTATTTTCCATATCAACTCTTGAAATTCCTTTTGGGCTTCTCACCAAAACTATTTTTTCGTATTGCATAGTATAGCAACCTTTTAAAAAGTCTCCTTGGAAAAGAGGAGACCAAGTAAGGATAATCGCTTGAAGTAAATGCAGTATTAGTATTTGTAGAATTTGTGTAATAGTAAGAATTTAACAGTCACTGTCCACAGTTAATTGAGCGTCCAAATATGAGACTGGGTTGAACTACACATAAATCTGATGACAGAATTACAATTCATGGTCTAAAAGGATGAAAGATGCTTTCATAAACTGTTCCCTATCTCTGCAAGTAGAATTCACCATCATAGACAAAAATTAATGTTCAAGGCAAAACTCCAAAAATCAACTGGCATGTAATGTGTATTAGCACCGTTTCCATCTATTGTGGAAGATTTCATGTTTGTTCACAAAATGCATATTAACTTGTAGTTTCTAAACAATGAGTGAAGTAAAATGATTATAATGTTTACACCAAAAAAAAAAAAAAAACAGTAGTCCAAACTAATGAATGAAGCACACTGAATGTATAATTCGTTAAAACCAAACGACAATACTTTTAATTCAAATGAAACCTGAACAATTGTGTTCTCTCAACACCAATACTGGTCCGGTCCTTGTGAATCAAATACTTTAATATTTAGCGCTTTCATTTCTGACTAATCAAACTTCTTCAGAGTACATATCCATTCCAAAATGGAAAATATATAGTCCAGCATGTCACGCCTTCAATAAACAATCACCCTATCTCAACCAACGTAGAATACATAATACATAAGCTTGTTCATAAGAAAAAATTTTTTAAAGACTTAAAGCATTTTTTAAAAGACTACATATGGATTCAAACTGTATACACACTTCCTATATAAGGTTATAAAACAGTACATATAAGGAATTTTGAAACATCATAAAAAAAACATTTATATCTCTAGTGCTTTCAATTTTAAAAATCATGTTATAGAAAGGGATTCATTCAGGCCAAGGCCATTCAGTAGCATTGGTCCTGATCTACCATAATGTTTCTTGTTCTAACTTGAGTGTCCAAGAGCCCCCCCGACCCTATATTCCATCACCTCAATAACAAAAAACTTGAATGAATGGTCACTAAATTCTGGTATGTTTATCCAAAGCGTTTGTTTTTCTTATTTTTTATGTCCCTTAGATGTTCGTATATTTTTTAGTTTCCTTTCTGGTTTTCCAGTATAGAATCCTTGCTATTTGTTACAAATAGCACAATACACTACACTTTCGGTGTTTGAATCACATTTATTGTTTAAATTCACTGGTATTGTGTTTATACTGAATGTGTTACCCTCAAGGATGAATGGGCAGTAGTGGCAAACTCCACACTTTCTCATACCTCTAGTCACTATATGGTGCTATTCCTCCTCATAGGTCTCAAAAATGTTCTTTAAACATCTCCGCTTCCTGTATACTATGATGGGCAATTTACCCAATTTGTTATGAACATCTTTATTACTGGATAAGACCACCCAATTTTTGTATAAAATGTTCTTAATGAAATTGCTGGATGTAAGGCATAACACAGAACAAAGGGCTTTTAAAGCCGCCTTTATTACATTTACTGCATCCAGCAATTTAATTTAGTACATTTTGTACATAAATTGGGTGGTCGTATCCAGTAATAAAGAAGTTTATAACAAACTGGGTGAATTGCTTATCATAGTATACAGGAAGGGGAGATGTTTAAAGAACATTTTTGAGATGTGAGGAGGGGATACCACCATATAGTGACTAGAGGTATGCGAAAATGTGGAGCTTGCCACTACTGCCCATTCATCCTTGAGGGTAACACATTCAGTATAAACACAATACAAGTGAAATTAAACAAATGTGATTGCAACACCAAAAGGGTAGTGTATTGTGCAATTTGTAACAAATGTAAATTATTCTATATTGGAAAAACAAAGGAAACTAAAAAAAAATCGAATAAAAACATCTAAGGGACATAAAAAAAAAGAAACTAATGCTTTGGCTAAACCTATTCTAGAATTTAGTGACCATTCATTCAGGTTTTTTGTTATTGAGGTGATGGAATATAGGGTCGGGGGGGGCCCTTGGACACTCAAGTTAGAAAAACAAGAAATGTTATGGCAGATCAGGACCAGTGCTACTGAATAGACTGGCCTGAATGAATCCCTTTCTATAACATGCTTTTTAAAATTGAAAGCACTAGAGATGTTGTTTTTTATGGTGTTTCAATATTCCTTATATGCATTGTTTTATAATCTTGTATAGGATGTGCGTATACAGTTTGAATCAACATGTCTTTTAAAAAAATGTTTGTCGTTTTTAAAAAAAAAAAAAAAAAAAAAAAAAAAAAAAAAACTTTATGAACAAGCTTATGTATTATGTATTCTGCGTTGGTTGTGATATGGTGATTGTTTATTTAAGGTGTGACTAGCTTGACTATATATTTTACATTTTGGCAAGGATATGCATTCTGAAGAAGTTTCTGATTAGTCAGAAACAAAAGTGCTACATTTTATAGTATTTGAGTCGCAAGGACCAATATTGGTGTTGCGAGAACAGAATTGTTAAGGTTTAATTTGAATTAAAAGTATTGCCCTTTGGTTTTAACAACTTATACCTTCAGTGTGCTTCATTCATTACAGTTTGGACAGATTATAATGTTTGTCAACAGCAAAATGAAGAATAGATGCATGCTTATGCAAGATAGTTTCACGTAAGTAGAAGCTTTTATATTTCAATTGTCTTAAAAATGTAATCCTCTCTGTATGTACAAATAGTTGAAGGTGAAGTAAGTGCTGAAGGAGTTAAGGGATGTTATATTTAAATGTCTGTTATCTGTGGAAACTAGGTCAACAGTACTCTGCCCTTTTCAGGCTGAGGGATGCGTCTGCAAGGATGTCTGAGAGATGGTGTGTACTGGTACCAACTGTTACAAAGTTGCAAGCCATTAAATCTTGAGCACAGGTGGCCTCTGCTTTAAAAAGTCATATTGCCAAGCATTCACGTGAAGCTCTAAGCGAGGATAATGACTACATAAAATATTTAAAAATGATTTGTTAAAAGCTGTGTTACATTAAAGTTTTGCATGCATGAAATTGAAGAGAAATATATAAATGGGGTATTTTCCTCTCTCTTTTTTGAGACTGATCTGCAAATTTTAGTAGGTGGTCTCCCAATGCTGTTTGTGGAATAAACAAGTGCTTTGCACGTCCTGAAGCATTATTGATTCAAGACTAAAAGGTAAAACTCTTTATTTTTGAACTTTAACACATCTGTATGTCCAGAGCTGGTATATATAAAAAAAAAAAAAAAAAAAAAAAAACTGTGCATCCAGAGAGACCCAGTAGTAATTATTATGCCATTATCAGTTTCTGCTAATGGTGTGTGGAATTGCTAGTATAACCAAGTGTATGGTAGAAGGATGTCTTTACAAGATGCCCTTCAAGGATGCATCTGCAGTCCTAACATATGGGTTGTCCTGCCTCAGGCAGCCCTTCGGTCGGCAGGATTCCAAAGTCTGGGTCTGGCCTCGGCTGATGTCGCACTTCACCCGATGTCATAGCTGCTGTGTATTTGGTATAAAGGCATCAGCCGACGCCATTTTCCTCAGTCTTTCTTGCCGCGTGGTGCCCGAAGCAGAAGCTGTTCGCAAGTGCCGGTCAGTCAGATCCAGAGATTTCTACTACCGAAGACTTTTAAAAAGCGAAGTACCCCGTTGGGGACTCTTTCTTGCCTCAGCCGATGTCAGAAAAAGTAAATAATTGTTTAACTTGTGGGGAACAAATACCTCATAAGGATTTCCGCCCTTACTGCCTTCCTTGCTTAGGCCCAGACCACGACGTATCAGCTTGTCTAGCCTGTGCTTCCTTCAACCGACGGACACTTAGACGTCGGTCGGAGTTTGCAGAGGAGTTTTTTGGTCCCGCTTTTGCTTACAAAATGCCGTCGGAGACTCTGACTTCACAATTAGCTAAAAAGCGTAAGGAAAAGGACCTACACTCGCGGTCTGCGGTTTCGGCTGAAACCACGGTTAAGCCAACCGCGAGTGTCTCTGTTTCGGCTGAAACAGAGTCCTCGGTTCTTCCTTTGGCCGAAAGCATGCCTCCGATAGCCGAGGCCTCAGAGCATGGCTGAATCTGCTACTGAAATTTCCCCTGCTATAGCAGGCACCCAGGACTTATCAGATACTATTCCTTTAGACATATCTACTCCTGCACGTGGAGCTGCTAGGCCCCCTGCATCTATGTCTATCAAGGCTTTTTCTAGGGCTAAAGCAGCTAAATCTTCTAAGGCCTTGCCTGCTAAAACCCCCTCACACAGGCCTACCTCTAGTTCCCAAATGCTCAGCCTGGCTGAGGATCTCATTTCTTTGATCAGGGGATCCCAACCTCACCCAGACAGGGGCCTCTCAACCCCCTCCAGAGAAGAGGCCTAGAACTGAGCCCCCGGATCCTGTTTCTACAGACTATTCCTCGGATGATTCAGAAAACTCAGACCCTCCAGAAGGCCCATATTCTCCTTATGAGGATTCTGATGCAGAAGATTCCATTCCTTCTGCCTCTCCTCCTGAAGAATTTTCTTTTGGGGAAACCTTACATGCTATGAGAGAGCATTTTCAATGGCAGGGCCAGGATTTTTCAGATTCAAGGAAAAAGCTAAGGACCTTTTTGCATTTACCACAGAATAGGCCTTTAGCCATTCCTCCAGTACTAACAGTTGTTGATGATGCATATAATGATGCCTGTACTGCCCCTGATTCTCTTCCTCCGGCCCCTGCCAAGCCCGACAGATATTACAGGGTCCCGGACACACACTTTCACTTGTATAAGGCTCCTATTGCAGATCCTGAAACCATTTCACAGGGCCCCAAAGCTGTAGCAGCTGCCTCTGCCAAAAACCCCCTCCCCTCTGAAAGAATCTAGAGCATTAGAGAGATTGGGTAAAAAAGTTTATACTTCTGCTACTCTTTCGGCCAGGGCCTAACTGTCAATTCCACATGATTCAGTATCAGGAATTTTTGTTAGACCAGCTAAATAAAAAAACTGTCCTCTCCTGAACCTGTAGACCGTAAGTCCCTTCAGGATTTGGTACATAACACTCAGCAGGTCAGTAATCATTCCTTAAAATGCGGCTATGATGCACTGGAGGCTTCCTTTAGATCAGCTATGACTGGAACAGTGATTAGAAGGCATGCCTGGTTTAAAAGAGCAATCCTTACCAGACCATGTTAAGTCAAAGCTCCTAGATGCTCCTGTGGAGAAACAGAGTTTGTTTGGCTCCCCTGCACAGCAAGGGCTAAAGAAGGTGGAAGAAAAAGCAAAATCTGTCCAAACAGTCAAGGATTTCTTACAGGTCCAACCTCCGAGGTTTAGTAGAAATTGGCCTTCGAAGAATTGGTCCTTTCCAGACACCTCCAGAGCACAGAGGCGCAGAAATAGGCGCCCAAGAGGCAGAGGTCAATTCAGAGGTGCTTACAGGGGACGTCAGTGGCAGCCTAACAACCAGAGAAGTACTGCCACAGATTCAGTACGACCACTTCCACAGGACAGACACAATGACTTGGCTCTGATACCGCCTACCAGGGAACAACTGGAAGCACCCTTGGGCGGAAAGCTAGCCTTATTTTCTGTAAACTGGCATTACATTACAGGAGACAAATGGATTTTACAGACAGTAGACAAAGGCTACAGGTTTCACTTCCACACTCTACCAAAAAAGAGAGGAATGCCAAACCTACCACCAAACCAAAGACAAACGCTCTAGGACAAATCAACCACCTACTAAGGATGAGAGCTATAGAAAAGGTACCGCCTATGGAACAAGGGCAAGGATTTTACTCCAGACTTTTCCTGGTACCAAGGAAAGAAAATCAATGGAGGCCTATTCTTGACCTGTCTGCTCTG
Organism: Protopterus annectens; assembly: GCF_019279795.1. NCBI lineage: Eukaryota > Metazoa > Chordata > Ceratodontiformes > Protopteridae > Protopterus > Protopterus annectens. Next base: position 596,898,651 of record NC_056743.1, read on the forward strand.
AATACGTATCTCATTGTTCCAAAATTCAAAATGCTGACCCTACAACAACTTCTTCCCATGCTGGGCAAGGAGTCTTGGCTGGTGACTCTAGATCTCAAGGAGGCATACCTGCACGTCCCTATACGACCAGATTGCAGAAGATACCTCAGATTTCTTGCAGGATCAGAGCATTATCAATTCTCAGCATTGCCCTTTGGCTTATCTACTGCGCCCAGAGTATTCACAAAATGCCTGGCATCAGTAATTGCTCATTGCAGGCTTCAGGGAATTCAGATTTATCCATACCTGGACAACTGCCTAATACAAGTGGACAACAAGACCAAATTAACAAAAGATTTGGAAAAGGTTATACAACTGCTGCAAGCCCTGGGATACACAGTCAACATGAAAGTCAAGGCTGGTACCATCCCAAAGGATAACATTCTTGGGTGCAGAACTGGACACATCAAATCAGATGGCATTTCTCACAGCAGAAAAACAAAAGCAACTACCACTCTATTTCATGGCATTAACACAGATCCAGCTTACAGCAAGGAAAGTCCTGCAAGCCCTGGGTTACATGGCATCCTGCATAATATTGATTCCGCATGCCAGGCTGCATATGAGAAAGTTGCAATGGTACCTAAGGAATGTATGGTCTCAACACAAGCACAGTCTAGAAGCCCAGATTCCAATAATTCCATGCCTGAAACAAGAATTTCTGTGGTGGGCTCAGGCCTGTCAGTTGAACAGAGGACTGCCTTTCCACAAACCTCATCCAAGCCAGACTATCACCACGGACGCCTCAGACCTAGGCTGGGGGGCACACATGGTGGACAAGTGTATACAAGGCCTATGGACACAAGACCAGCTGAATCTACACATAAATCAAAGAGATGCTGGCAGTGTAACAGGCAATCCAGACATTCGGACCTTTTCTTCAACAGGGTCACTTGCTGATAAGGACGGACAACACCACAGTCATGTGGTATATCAACAAACAGGGAGGTACACACTCATATCCTCTATGCCGGATGGCAGTGGACCTGTGGAATGTGGCCCTGAACCTCAACATTCAACTCCAGGCCAAATTTGTGCCAGGAAAAGAAAATTCACTAGCAGACACCTTAAGCAGAACTACCACGGATGCCCACGAATGGATGCTGCATCCAGACATCTTCAAAACCATTACAAAGAAATGGGGACTACCAGAAATAGACCTGTTCGCAATCCCCACACAACCACCAGTTGAAATTCTGCACAAGGACATACCACCCACTTGCTTGGAAGGTGGACTCCCTATCCTTCAGTTGGGAAAACCTGACAGCATATGCATTCCCACCTCTTCCTTTGATGCACAAAGTGCTACTGAAGATCAAAGATCACCCAAGGATAATCCTGATAGCTCCAGACTGGCCGAGGCAGCATTGGTACCCGCTACTGAGGAGTAAGTCTCGGTCACACGCATGGCCTCTACCTCTAAGTCCTTTACTTCTAACACAGAACAACTACAAGATCCTACATCCAAACTTGAAAACACTACAGCTAGCTGCTTGGAATATTACATAAAGCAAAATAACCCAGATTTATCTCAGAGGGTTAAAGACATTATCCTGGAGGCTCGCAGACCCTCCACAAGGAAGACTTATTCAGCCAAATGGAAAAGATACCTCATTTGCAGTACAGCAAAAGGAGAAAATGTATCATTAGCAAATATAGCTAACATCCTGAAATACTTAGCAGAACTTTTCCACAATGGCCTGTCTTACTCCTCCATTAAGATTCATGCATCAGCAATTTCAGCAGAATACAACATGGATCCTCCAGTCTTCTCTCATCCTCTACTCAGGCAGTTTGAGAGGAATTAAAATTGTAAAGCCTCCAAGGAAGCCACCTTTGCCTACATGGGACCTTGACTTTGTGCTGGAAAAGTTAACACTTCCCCCTTTTGAACCAGCAGCAACAGCAGAATTACAGTTCTTATCGTGGAAAACTGCTTTCCTGCTTGCAATCACTTCAGCAAGAAGGGTTTCTGAATTACAGGCATTAATGGCAGTACAGCCCTTCCTTATCTTCCATCAGGATAGTGTGTCCTTGAGAACTAACCCTACTTTCATGCCAAAAGTGGTCTCCAGAGTATCATTGAACCAAGCAATCCACCTACCAACATTCTTCCCCAACTCACAGAACAGGGGGGAAAGACTGCTACATACCTTGGATGTGCACAGGCAATTATGCTACTATCTGGACAGAACGAAGACCAACAGAAAAACTGACCAGCTTCTGGTAGCATATGCAACAGGAATGGAAGGAAAAGCAATTTAAAAACAGACTATCTCAAAATGGATAGGAAATTGCATTAGATTTTGTTACTCTTTTCATGGAAAGACAGCTCCAGAAAACATCAGACCTCATTCTACAAGGGCTACAGCCACTACTACAGCTTTCCTACGAGGAGTGGCTACCAAAGACATTTTAGAAGCTGCTACTTGGAGCTCCGTGCATACATTTGCCAAGCATTATAATCTTCCTTTATACTCCAGATCCCGAGCAGGTTTTGCAACTGCTGTTTTGCAAGGGATCTTAACTACACCATCATTATCTTAGTGCCTCCTCCCCCAGTTTGGCTATGGTATTCTACCCATATGTTAGGACTGCAGATGCATCCTTGAAGGACATAGTACAGTTTTGTACCTACCATAAATGTAGATGTCCAAGAGGTATGCATCTGCAGTCAGGATTACCCGCCCTCCTTCCCCTCTGTGGTACTCCTAGGGTATTTGCCCATCTTGTAGCTAGCTGGGGGAATCTATATTGGTGTATTTGTTTGTATATATGTATATACATGCTTATATTGTTTGCTCTCTACTGTTTGGAATCATTTGCATTTATCCAAATTTAGCCTTCCTAGAGGGCACCTGGCATCTGGGACAAGAAACACTGAGGAAAATGGCGTCGGCTGATGCCTTTATACCCAATACATAGCAGCTATGACGTCGGGTGAAGTGCGACATCAGCCGAGGCCAGACCCAGACTTTGGAATCCGGCCGACCGAAGGGCTGCCTGAGGCAGGACAACCCATATGTTAGGACTGCAGATGCATACCTCTCGGACATCTACATTTATGGTAGGTACAAAACTGTAGTTTTTTCTAGTTCCTCTAAGACTACAACAGAGAAAGTATTGGACAAGGTAGAGGGTTAGAAAGATATTTTATGGATTTTGGGCAACCCATAAAATAGCTTTCAAGTTAGTGGGTTGTAACTGGCCTAACTGCTTTCAGTAAAATGTTTCTCTCAAGCTTTTTTCATAAGTGTACAGACATATTCATTTTAAATGAGCTTGTAGGTTTGCATGGGAGCAGGTGCATGTGCCTGTGTCTTTTTCAAAATAAACCTATAAGGTCAGTAGAAACTTCTTAAAAGGGAGTTTACCTGTGTGGCCACTGTTCCATTTGTGACTGAGCATCTTCGAATTTGGACTGGAGTATCAATGGTTGTAAGTTTCATTTACAGTGAGATTTTTTTTTTAAATACCTTTATTGAATTAACATTTTCATCCTTTTATTTATTGTATCTGATGTTCCTGCAACCTATGTTGTAAAGGAAAACAGTGAGGCCCATGTGTACAAGAATACAGGAGCTTCTCAAAGTTTAAAAAGTTACCTTGACAGTGATGTGGCTCAGCATTTCAACTCTATTCACCAAGGAAAGTGTATCATCATTCTTGTCATGAGAGAAATTTCTGTAATTTTATACTAGAATAATAGACGTGTTGCTTAAAATAACCTGAAGCTGTATACTTTTTAAAAATTGGTTCTTACCTTTTTTAGGGCTGAACAGAGAATTACATTAGCATGCTTTGAGCTGATACCAGAAATGTGATTACTTGTTTTGATTGGGAAATCTAAATTTTAAAGTTTATGCATATCCTTTGAAAAATATTTTTTCTGGCTTGCTTGTTTTTTGTGAGTTTATCAGAATAAAACTATTTACTTATCACAATGCCTGGTACATTTTGTTTTGTATCTGACTTAGGAAGCTACTTGGCCAGAGCAGAGTCAAGGAAGTTGGACTCCTTTCCACCTTGGCCCTGTTGTTTTCCTTTATCTTAAAGTGCCTTTTAAGAGAGAGAGAGAGAGAGGAAATAACACTGATGTGCTGAATGTAATTAACATGTTTTAAGACTGAAAGTTTGGGGCACTAATCCATTTTATATGAATGTTACTGCTGCAGTGTTCCCTGTGTATGAATGTATGTTACCATAGTAAATTATAAACACAAATGTATTTTGGTACTACTGTAGAGCATTCAGACTTGAGAAAAATTGGATTGTCGTTTATTCATCCATCCATGGTCAAGTTAAATAAGCTTTCCAAAAGAAAAATGTGTACCATTTCTGCCTGCAAATGCTTAGCAAACTGAGAAATTACCTTGCCTAGATTTTGTAATTTAGTAGTTTGATTCCTTTTGTTAAATTCTTAACTTGTATCTTCACTACTGTGGTATCTCACTTAATGTTAACGTGTGATGATTATGATGATCTTCATTCCATACTGATGGGTGTCATTCCATCCTCTGAACAAAGTTGGCTGTTTTAACAAGCTTGTGCCAACCAAAAAAACTCTTCTTACCCATAGTGCCCCTCTCTATATTACCCCAGATCTCGTTTGCCGCGTACGAACCAAGACGTGTCAAGCCAGCTCTCAGCTAAGTCCTTTAAAGCTTTTTCAAAAATTCTCTCGTTAAACTGCTTTTTTTTTCTTCTATTTATATTAGCTTATTGTTGCATATTTATACTTAGATGTGTGTCCCTTTCTCCCTTAACTTTAACCAAGTTTGGTACTATTTGTACCATTACTGGTACAGGCTCTTCCTCCAAGGTATTTCCCATTACCATTGTTAGTGTTATTCTTTCCTCGGACTTTTTTCTACTACCTTGTTGTGACAAGTGCTTCCTTTTGATCTCGTCTTGTTGTGGTTGAATTGTATACTTTTTTTTTGGCACTAGTATATCTAAGAAAAAGGGAATAACTGGTTTTAAGCACTATGATCAGTGCGAAAGGAAGACACCTAATGTGGACAGCCATACATCCTGTCTGGGGATGCCACATCTTTGTGAAACCCCCTTGTGAGAACTGTAAGGCTTTTAGCTCCCGCACATTGGTGGAACGTAAAAAATAAACTCATGTTGAAAAGTCTTCTTAAATCTCATTTTGCGGAGGCCATCTCAGAGAGGGTTCACCCCTTCCAAAGAAAGAACATAAGAGAAGCAAGTCTTCAGCCTCCTTTTCTCATGATTGAACCTAAATTGTTGGAACCGAAACCTAAGATTCCTAAATTGACACCAACATCCTTGGCACTGGGACGTCAAACCCCCTTCCATGGTGCCATATTTGGTTTTGGCACCTTAGCAGTCAACTATGTTGTCAGCATCAGCACCTACTCCCCAGACTTCAATACAGACAATGATACTGACTTCCCTTTCAGCACCAAAAATAGTTATCGCAAAGCTGGTCACCCCCCTCCGTACCTCATGCTGGTCATTTGACCTTTGTGCTGAAAAGGGAGAAAATCCCTCAGACCAATATTCCCCTTCAGTGGATCCCTTTCTTGGTCAATGTAGCCCTTTCCTAGAGCATCCGGGACTCCCTGTTAAGGATATCCACCCAATCTTCCAGGAGCCTTTCGGAACTGGATGTAGTGAGGCTTATGGATCAGCTCCTATTGGTAAAGTGTTTTCCAACATCCTCCAAATCCTCCCAGCCACCTGGAGCTGAGGTTTTTTTTCTCCACTGACTACTACATACGTTCCTCCTTTGACCTCCCTGGAGGTATCTGAGCCTTCGGCACAGACTCCAATGCTGGTTCCAATTTTTTTGGCTCCATTGGTAGACCTTACCATGGCTCCGGAGTCTACCCTTTGGTCCTCGACTCATTCGGAGCTGGACCATCCTCTGGTTCGACACTGGTCTGTCGGCACCTTGATCCCTAGTACGGCAACGGTTTCCTTGGTGCCATCAACTATGGTTCTGGTTGCTCTGGCGGAACCAGGTTATCCCATGGCTCCTTCCTTGTGTGTGGGCTTGGAGCAGAGTATGACCCCGGTTCCGAGGTGGTCTTTCTCTGTTCCGGGCTTCCATCCCTTTTCGGGTGAACCCGCTTTTCAGGTGATGGAGAGGGAGCTTGCTTCTGTGGGCTGTCAGTTGATACCTTCAGCACCAGAAACCCATGTCTTCCTTTCCTCTGAGCTGCAGTTGAATCAGCTCACTACTCAAGGACACTTGAGATGGGAACCTCAAGACGTCCTTCCACAAAGTACCCACTCTACAGCATCCTCCTCAGATGCCCCTGCCGAGGAGGTGCTTCGCAGGAGATCTTTCAGGAGGAATCCCGTGCATTCCCGTGAAGAATCTCTTACCAAAGATGGACTACAATGAAAGGGAAGGTACCCCACAGTTGGCCCCTGAGGATGGCTCCTTTGGAGACGTACTGGAGATCTTAAGCAGTGGGGGTCTGGAAGTCCACCATCCCTTCCTCAGAGGAGTCTGTTCTTGTAGGATTTCCATGCTCGGCCCTCTACTTTCCTGGGTGGCCCTACCTGCAGATGACCTGGTACAGTTCATAGTACGGTGCACCTGGAAGAATCTGGATACCATTGAACCTATCCCTCTGAGACTGGACAAAATTCTTTCTCCTCCAGAAGACAGTCCACACTGGTCTAAGGGCTTGCCAGTAGATGCTGTGGTTGTGGAGGTGGCCACTAAGAAAGGGCTAGCGTAGGAGAACTGTACTGTCCATCCCCCAAACAGGGAATCTCTGGTGATCTATTTTGGAAGCAAATGTTTTCAGCGACCTGTGCCATTCGGTCCCTGAGCTATCTTGGCACACTTCCCCTGGCTTCAGAGAGATCTAATCTCAATTTTCTGAAACCCTTGCAGGCGCAGTTGCTGATGGGGTACGTGACAAAGTTGCCTTACGGCTTGCCACCCTGGAATCTATTTCTAACTCCTCCATGCGGTTGGTTTCTCGTTCTACCGAGGGGGCAGCTACAGTAGTGGGTGCAGGTGTCACAGGATGTCACTCCTGGATGCGCCTATGTGATTTTCCATGTCCCTTTAAGTCTGTCTTCCTGAATTCCTCCATGGAGGCCTCTTCTGGTTTTGGTCCTGAGGTAAAAGACACGTTGGCCAGGTGTGAAAAGGATGGGAAGACCCTGTCTGTGGTAGGCATGTTTTTTCCATTCCCAAACGATCCTGTTCCAGGATTCAGAGGAGCAGGAAAATGTGGTACAATAAATCTCAGGATGCTTTCCATGATTTACATGGCGAGTTCCCCCCAGGCAGAGGGGGAAACTCAACCAGATGATGCCTCTTCAAAAGCAGAAGGGGGTCTGGGTATTCAGGAATTCAGAGATTCCTTCTCTTGAGAACCCTGTCAGCGCTCCTGATGATCGGCCCAATTTGCTTACATCTGGAAGCAGTCAAGGGATGACTTTCTCCGCTCCACCTTGTCTGGCAAATGATAACCACTGATTTTTGGGTGCAGGCAATGATTAGCATAGGTTACCACATCCCTTCCGACTTTTACCCAAGTCACTTGACGTGTATTCCCGATGTTCCACCCAGTCAAAGGGAAGTAGCAGCTGAAGAAATCCAAAAGCTGCTCCAGAAAAGGGTCATCCAAACATTCCCACCACACCAGATATCTGGATTCTACTCAAGGTCATTTTACTGCCAAAAAAGACAGGGGACTGAAGGCCATTTCTGGACATCATCTTAAACAAATTTGTCAAATGAAATTCCAGATGGTCACGGTTCAGTCTGCTTCCTTTTCTGGAGAAAGATGATTGGTTGTGCTCAGTAAGATCTTCAGGATGCGTATTACTACATAAAAATGGGCAAATGTTCCATTAGATTCCTCCGCTTCTGGCTGGGAGCCAATCGCTACCAATTCCGAGCCCTGCCCTTGGGTCTCTCTACAGCCTCCAGAGTGTTCAAATGCATGGCAGTGGTAACAGCTCACTTGAGACTGCAAGGATTCCGGTGGTTTCCATACTTAAGGCGTGTCACCACCCCAGCCAAGCATCTGCTGGTTTCAGCCACTCACTACACCTTACAAGTACTGGAACACTTGGGGATAACTGTAAACAAGGACAAATCCACTCGACTCCTCCTCAAAGAATCTAGAGTTCATAAGAGCAAATTTCGATACTCAATCTTGCCTAATCTCTCCCTTCCACTCCACAGACTGGGAAAGACCTAGATCTCTACTCCGTGTGATGCTCTGTCAGGACCAATCCTCTGTTCGGGCAGTCCTTCAACTACTAGGCTCACTGGCAGCTTCAATAACAATATTTGCACTGGCAAGTCTACACACGAGACTCCTACAGTGGCTTTTACTAATGCAGTGGTCCCCTTTGACTCATCCCATGTCTCTTTGAATCAGGATAAATTGGTGCAAACAGGATTTAATTTGGTGGATGAAGCCAGAAGAGCACCTATGGAGTCTCCCTTTATCCTCCCCTCAGCCCAGAGCCAGAGTGACCACAGATGCCTCCCTCATTGGGTGGAGGTGGGGGGGCATTTCCAAGGAAGGACAGTCCAAGGCACTTGGTCACCCTTGGAGGCCAATCTGCATATCTAAGTTCAAGAGCTGAGGGCAGTGCTTCTAGCATTGCAAGCATTTCAACCTGTTCTCCTTTCAGGAATGATTGTCATCCAGTCCGACAACATGTCAGTAGTTTAGTACATCAACAAACAAAGGGGAACAAAGTCCTACTCATGTCGAGAGGCCGTGAGAATTTGGCAATGGGCGATTGCTTCCAACCGCTATCTGCTAGCAATGCACATTCCCGGGGATTCCAGCATGATTGCAGACAATTTGAGCAGATGCTTTCTCTTGTCTCACGAGTGGTCTCTCAGTCCTGTTGTAGTGGCCATCTTCAGTCACTGGGGCCAGCCTTGCTGCGATCTGTTTGCGTCCCCTGCAAATCACAAATGCAGCAGCAGCTGCTTTGCCCTAATTCCCCCACAGGGGGAGTTCCTGATGGATGCTGTTGTGCGCGATTGGCCCAAGGGACTTCTTTTATGCATATGCTCCCTTTCCTCTGATCCCACAATTTTTGAAGAAAGCACTATGGTTGAAAAGCAAAGTAATCTTCATTGCACCTTACTGGCCCTGACAAATTTGATTTCCCTTCCCTTCCTTTGGCTTCACCTAGTACATCAACCTTGGATTCTGGATCCAACTCTAACTGCTGTCGCACCCACAGGGGTTGATTCATCTGAACATATCTAGCCTTAGGCTGACAGCTTGGCTCTTACACTTCCAGTAATTGCCAAGCAAAACAACCTCTCCTCCCCTGTCATTCACATTCTTCAGGCTTCCCATAAACCATCCCCCAGGAAACTTTGTGGAAAAGATTCTTTTTTTTGGTCTCGTAAAAATTGAATTGAACCTTCTTCAGCTCTGCTTTCTGTAGTGCTAGATTACTTATCTAACCTTCTCCATTCAGGGGCTGTAGTGTCAAGTATTACAGTACATTTGACATAAATCTCCAACTTTCATGATGGTTTCAAGGACTCTTACTTTCGCACAGTCTCTGCAAAACGTTTTTGAAAGGAGTTGCACATTAGACCCCTCTTCAAACCACCGATCAAGCCCTGGAATTTAACTTTTGTTCTTCAGTCCTTGGCTAGTCTTCCCTTTGAGTCGGCTGCCAACTGCAAAATAAAATTTTTTTCCTGGAAGACTGTTCTTGGTGGCCATTACCTCAGCAAGGCGTATTTCAGAGTTGCAAGCTTTGCACAAAATGTCCTTGCATAGTGTTTCATAAGGACAGAACATCACTCCAGACTAGCCCTTCATTTTTACCCAAAGTTATTTCAGATTTGACTGTTAATCTAACCATTAATCTACCGGTTTTGTTTCCAATTCTTTCTAACAAAGGAAAATATGCACTAAGTTTGCTTGACTTGCATAGGCATTTTGTGTTTTTATCTAGACGGAACGAAGTAATTACAAAAATCTGATCAGTTATTTTGTGTCATTCTCCAGACCAAGGCTGGGGAGACCTGTGTCCAAAGTTACCGTGTCTAAATGGTTGAGTGTTTTTTTTCATTTACCGGCAGAACAAAGCCCTATCTAAAGTCAAAGCTCATTCCTCAAGATCAGTTGTGACGTGTTGCTTTCCATGCAAGAGCTTCTATGGATGACATTTGTGCAGCAGCAACATGGTCTACTCCTCGTACTTCTATCACTCATTACAAATTGGATATGGTCTCCAGGGGGAGAGCTTCCTTCGGTTCACTGGTACTCTGTAATATTCTTCCATAAGGCCTCCCAGGAAACAGAGTAGCTAGGGACTCTGCCCCATCAGTAAGGAATGAATGAAGATCAACGTCCGATAAAGAAGTTATGTTATCATAACGTTCCATCTGTTGTTGATCTTCATTCATTCATTACAACCCACCCACCATCCCCTCCGAAAGACTCCTGGAGGTTCAGATATGGTCATAGCCTGTGATAAGGAAGCTGCTCAGATAAAGCCTCTGCTTTTCTTTCCTTTCCTTGCAGGCAAACTCTATCTGAGGTAATGCAGAGAGGGATACTATTGGTAGGACTTGGCTCGAAGTTTTTGTGGCTGAAGCGAGGTTGGTATAACTGACGACTCGGTACAGAGGATGGACTTATCCATCAGTAATGAATGAAGGTCAACAACACAGATGGAACGTTATAGTAAGAACATAACTTCTTTGTGTCTTGAGTACTTTGTTGTAATAGCTAATCTAAGTACATGCTTAATCTAAAGGAATCCCCCACATAGTAATGTTTGTTTTTGTGTCCAGGGTTTGAATTTCAGTGGTGCTGACCTCTCTCGCTTAGACCTTCGATATATCAACTTCAAAATGGCAAATTTGAGCCGCTGCAACCTCAGCCATGCCAATCTTTGTTCTGCCAATTTGGAACGCACAGACCTTTCAGGAGCTGTTCTTGATGTAAGCACACTTTTTTTTTTTTTTTTTTTTTTTTTTTTTTTTTTCTGTGATGCATTTTTATAACTAAAAAGCACCTGGTTTAAAGAAATGGTAACTTAATCAGGGATAAACACATAGATAATGCTGAGTAAGACATTTCGTGGCAGACTAAAACAAGCATTTTGGGCCACTTGCTTCTGTATAGTAATGACTAGAGTAATTTGTGCTGTGCATTAGCTTTATCCTTTAACATTTGAAGTAATCCTCTTGTAAAATGGGTGTGTTCGTCTGTACCATGCTTATGTAATCCATTGCCACTGGCAGATTCATAGGATTACTGGTGGGTGTCTGTAGTTGCCCTGAGCACCTTGGTACTAGGTTGGCTGGAATAGCTTCTATAAAGCACATCCCAGCTCTTGTACTTTATCATTTTAAAAACAAGTATCAGCATAACACCAGGATAGAGTTACTTGACTTCTCAAGTTTTGGCTAAAGGAGAACCGTACCCAAAAAAAAAAAAAAGTTTATTTCATCATGGTTTGGTGTTTCCTACATTTTAACACCACTCTGGGACTATTTACAGGTTTTTAAATATTTTTATACATAATTTCTAAGCCTGACCACATTGGGTCTAGCATCTCGAAGTGATCCTGATTGTTTAACCTGCATCTAGGTATCCCACAATGCAGTGCTTATCTGTTAAAAATACATCACACAGGCCTCTTTCTTCCTAAAGCACCTATCACTGCATTGATTTTACATGCATACACTGCTGTCTTTCAGTTTTAAGTAACATTTCATGCCATTCAGTAACTACCTGAAACGCAAAGTGCAAATGCCACAAAAGCCTTTCAAAGTGCTTTTTACTGCTGCTGCTTTTTAGAATGGCTAAATTGCCGCGTCTTTTTTGAAGCCTGAATTGTACTACTTCAACTAGTCTCCCATCCCCCTTCACACCTAACTTCCCTAGCTGTCAAAGTGCTAAGGGTAATTTGAGCTGCTACCTATTGTGATTGACAGCTCATAGCAGGAGACTTGACTTGTATACTGTGTCCTTGTTCTAGCCTTTACTTTCTGTATGAGTAGGGGAGGGACCAGGGAGCTGTGACATCAAAGCATGGGTGGGATTTTAGGATGGTCGTGGTGATGTCAGGTTTGGGGAGGGAATTTGCCAGAAAACTACCTGTATTCATTGGCCTTCATAATATCAATGAATTGGAGACTGCAGCAAGCTTTTCCATGGGGGGGATGCAAGTTTTTTGAAAGTGAAATCACTACAGTACAGTAAGGTACTGTTCTAGTGGAAAGAAACACTTGCTTTTAAAATATTTTAAATGCTGTATTTATTCATAGCAGGGACTGTAAATGGAGAGGATGGATGGAGAAGGTGAACATTTAATAGAATCCCATTGTCCTTTAATAATTTCTAAGTATAATCTTAAATTTAGAATCCTATATTCCAAGCTGGTGCCAAGTGAAAGCTCGGTCCGGGAAGCAGTTTGAACTCGTCTAATGCATACTGATAGAGCATCTGTTCTGCATGATAAAGTTCCAGTTGGATGAAATGAAGGAATCTGTCAGTTTTCATTCTGTCATGAACTGATGGGTTCGGATCCAGTCCCTTGTATATGACTCTACCATTGCTAAAGCTTATGGTAACCTAGAACTCTTGAGCTTCTCCCTTACCACAATACACCAACCTCACTTACCTCTGATGGTTGCCTCTTTCAGCGAAAGACATGGTTCTTGCTTCTCTTGAGCTTTGGTTTTAAGTGCTTTAAAACTTTATCTTCTAAATATATTATAAAAGGTTAGCTTGTTAGCCTTTTACTCCTTTGCCCTTTATCTTGCTTTCTGGTAGATGTTCATCGTGTTTCACTGTTGCAGTCATTACAATTGGGTTATCCTGCTGGCAGGCTACCTGCAGTCGGCCTGAATTCCAAAGTCTAGGTCCAGCGTCTGTTGCTGTCGCCTCTTCCCTGATGTCAGTGCGCCAGGAGTATAAAAGATGCAGCCGACGCCATTTTCTTCAGTCTTTCTTGCCGTGCGGTGCCCGAAGCAAAAGCAGTTCGCAAGTGCCGGTAGGCCAACTCCTGAGATTGTAGTGTTCGAATTTCAGATCCAAAGTCTTCATTAAAAGCCAAGTACCCCGTTGGGGAAACTTTTTTTTTTTTCTTGCTCCAGACCGATGTCAGAAAAAGTTAATTGTCTTTCTTGTGGGAAGCAAATATCTCATGAGGACTTTCATTCCTATTGTATTCCTTGCCTAGGCCCTAAACACGACGTTGCTAATTGTCGGTTCTGTGCTAGATTTAACCAATGCACTGTTAAGCGTCGGTACTATTTTGCATTTCACTGTTTTGGCAGCAGATTTATTTACACAATGTCGTCGGATAGCCATCAGACTACCGCAGTTCACAAACGCGAAGAAAAGGACAAGCATCCGAGGTCCAAAACTGGCGACGAGGCTTCTAAGCCAGTCGCTGGTTCTCAGTGAGGCGCTTTCGCAGCCCCTGACGCCTGCTACTTTAGAGCCGCAGGCTGCTACCGACTCCCACGTGGAGCCGACTAGGCCACTGGATACTCAAGGTATTGGAATCTCTGAAACTATTCCCTCAGATGGGTCCGGAGCCGCTGAGCAGGCATCTGCTTCTGAGGGTGTTTTCAGGCCTACACAGTTGTATGTAAAATTGACTTTTGCTTCAAAGGCAGACTAAAGCCCCTTTAAAGACAACGAAACAAGTACAACAGCCACATGGACAAGCCTCCATGCCTAAAAAACAGATGCTCAAAATGGCCAAAGAACTAATTACCTTGATCAGGGGTTCCCATCCCCCTCCTGATATGAGGCCTAGGCAAGAGACAGAATATTAATCTTCAGATCAGATTTCCATTTCTTCTGATTCCTCTTCATATCAGGAATACTCTCTTCCTCCCTATGAGGATTCTGATGCTGAAGTATCTATCCCTTCAGCCTCTCCTCCTGAGGATTACTCTTTTGCGGAAACTCTGCATACCATGAGGGAGCATTTCCACTGGGAGAGCCAAGATTATTCAAAGGCTCAGAGACTTCCTTTTACTACCTCAGCACAGGCCCCTTGCTATTCCAACTGTGTTAGACCTTGTAGAGGATGTTTTTTCAGAGTCCAGTCTGACTCCTGACTCCCTGCCTCCAGCTCCTGTTAAGCCAGACAGGTACTACAGGGTTCCTGATTCACATAAATTTCTTTTTAAAAAACCTGCTGCTGCTGACCCAGAAACTCTCTCTCAGGGTCCCAAGGGGGGGGGGGTCAAGGCTTCCACTGCAAAAAAACCCTACCCCCTCTGACAGGGATTCTAGTGCACTGGACAGATGGGGAAAAAATTTACACTTCTGCAACCTTGGCTATAAGGGCTTTAAATTGTCAGTTTCATATGCTTAACTATCAGCAATATATTATGTCACTGTGAAAACAGAAAATGTTGTTAAATTCTGAATGTGCAGAAAACAAAGACATGCAGGATTTATTGCATGCAGCTGAACAAGTTGGAAAGCATACTTTGCAATGTGGTTTTGATTATTTGGAGGCCTCCTGCAGGGCCGCTGTTACGGGTGCTGTCATCAGGAGGCATGCTTGGTTAAAGGAACAGAATTTGCCTGATCATGTTAAATTAAAATTATTAGATGCTCCATTACAGCATGATACTTTGTTTGGTGTTAAAGCAGAGGAGGTGTTGAAGAAAATTGAGGACAAAGCAAAATCTATGCAAACAGTTAAGGATTTCTTTCAGGTACAGCCTCCAAGATTTAGCAGACACTGGCCTACAAATAATTGGTCCTTTCCAGTGTCAGGCCACAAAGGGGCAGATACAGACGCCCTAGAGGCAGATCCCAGCCCCAAGGCACATACAGGTCTAAACAATGGGGTTTTTCTACCTCCAAAAGTGGAGAAGACAAATCACAGCCATACAGGAAACAGTCCCAATGACTTCCTCTTGCCAGCGCCAAGCGCTTGTCTAATGGCAGCACCATTTGGGGGAAAACTAGCACTTTTTCATCAAAATTGGCACAAAATAACCCAGGACAAATGGGTCTTGAACATAGTGTCACAAGGCTACAAGTTTCACTTTCATACCCTGCCCAAGGGCACACGGTTTGCCAGACCTGCCGAAAAATCAATGTGCAGAGGCACAAAAGCAAGTTTAATCCCTCATGGACATGAGGGCCATTCAGCAAGTACCAGAGAAAGAGCAGGGACAAGGATTTTACTCAAGACTGTTCTTGGTGCCCAGAAAGGACAAAGCTGGAGACCAATACTGGACCTATCAATTCTAAACATATCTGGGTATTCCAAAATTCAAAATGTTGATGCTGCAACAGCTTCTGCCCATGCTGGGCAAGAAGGCTTGGCTTGTGACCTTAGACCTGCATGTCCCAATGAGACAATCATGCAGAAGATACCTCAGATTCATAGCTGGCTCAATGCACTACCAATTCTCTGCACTGCCTTTTGGCTTATCTACTGCGCCCAGGGTTTTCACAAAATGCTTGGCTCCAGTAATTGCATTCTGCAGACAGAGGAATACAAATATATCCTTACTTTGACAACTGCCTCATTCAAGCAGAGAACAAGGTCATTCTACTACAGCATCTGG
Organism: Protopterus annectens; assembly: GCF_019279795.1. Classification (NCBI taxonomy): domain Eukaryota; kingdom Metazoa; phylum Chordata; order Ceratodontiformes; family Protopteridae; genus Protopterus; species Protopterus annectens. Next base: position 596,914,243 of record NC_056743.1, read on the forward strand.
CATTTGTAAAAAGATTACCAACATGCTTAAGGTACACAGTAAACGAAAAGAAATCAAAACTCGTGCCCTCTCAAGAGATAATATCCTTGGGTGCAAGCTTAAATACAACTGCCCCAGATGGCTTATCTCACGCCAGACAAAGGCAACTGACTACTTATTTCAAAGGCCCAGTTATCTGCAAGAAAAATTCTGCAGGCTTTGGGCTTCATGGCATCCTCCATTCTGCCAATTCCATATGCGACACTGCATATGAGGAAACTTCAGTGGTATTTTAAAGTGTTTGGACTCTACATTGCCACAGCCTGGAAACAATAACACTTACTCCCTGCCTGCAACAGGAGTTTTGATGGGCAAAGGCCTGTCACCACAACAAGGGGCAGCCATTCACTTTACCCTCAGACAGGCAGACATTAACAGATGCATCAGATTATGCCTGGGGGGGGGGCCCACATGGCTGGAAGATGTATTCAGGGCACATGGTCTGCAAGCCAAATGTATCTACCTATCAATAAAGAAGAGATGCTAGCTGTTCAGAATGCCCTGACAGCCTTCAAGGATCAACTTCATCCAGGACAACTACTGATAAAGACGGACAATACTACAGTTATGTGCTACATAAGCAGGGAGGAACTCACTCCTATCCCCTTTGCAGACTAGCTATGACTTTGTGGGACACAGCATTGACTTACCAAGTACATCTGCAGGCACAATTCCTGCCAGGAAAGATAAATACTCTGGCAGACAAACTAGGCAGAAACCTCGTGGATCCCCACAAGTGGAAATTGGATCCGCAAGTTTTCAGCATAACAAGGAAATTGGGATGCCCGGACATAGATCTATTTGCCTCCCCTCACAACTGCCAACTACAGACATTCTGCACAAGGACTTATCACAAGCAAGCATGGAAAGTGGATGCTCTCCTTCAACTGGAAAAACTTAACAGTATATGCCTTTCTTCCACTGCCTTTCCTCCCCAAGGTACTCCTAAAGGTCAGACAAGAGAAGCCAAAAATGCTGCTGATTGCCCCAGACTGGCCCAGCCAGCACTGGTACCCAATCCTAAGGAACCTGTCTCAAGGCCCTGCCTGGACATTACCTCAAATTCCTCACTTACTGTCCCAACAAAATCGGATCCTGCACAGCCAACTCAAGACTTTAAATGTGGCAGCATGGCGGATAATGTAGCCATTCAAAACACCCCTCTTTCTAAAGCGGTGATGGATGTTATTTTGGAGGCCAGGAGGCCTAGTACCAGAAAATCTTATGCTGAAAAATGGAAGAGATTCTGTGCTTGGAACCAGATACAAGGAATTGACACGATTGTACCAAATATTCCTCAAATTTTGCGATACTTAACTGAGATGTTGGACAAAGGCCTATCCTTTTCATCTGTTAAGATTCATGCCTCTGCCATTTCAGCTCATTACAATACAGAGCCACCTATTTTTTTTTCTCATCCTTTACTAAGGCAGTACCTCAGAGGAGCCAAAAATTTAAGGCCTCCAAGGAGATCACCAATACCTGCATGGGACATTATGTCTTGGAAAAACTCACCCTGCCTCCTTTTGAGCCATCCGCTACAGCTTACATTAAATTTTTATCTTGGAAAACAGCTCTGCTCCTAGCAGTAACCTCTGCAAGACTAGTCTCGGAGCTGCAGGCACTCATGGCTGTGGAACCTTTTATCATTTTCCATCCAGATAGGGTTTCTCTGAGGACAAACCCGACATTTATGCCTAAAGTAGTGTCCAGTGTGGCCTTTAACCAAACTATTCACTTGCCTACCTTTTATCCATACCCACAGAATAAGGGTGAGAGACTTCTGCATTCTTTGGACATATACAGACAGCTGCGCTTCTACTTGGACAGAACCAAAGCTTTCAGAAAGACTGAGCAATTACTAGTGGCATATGCTGCAGGATCACAAGGAAAGGCTATTTCAAAGTGGATAGGCCACTGCATTCGTTTCTGTTATTCACAAAATGGCAAATCGGTGCCTAGGGGCATTGGGCCACATTCAACCAGAGCAGTAGCCACTTCAGCAGCCTTCCTCAGAGGAGTACCAACCAAAGACATTTTAGAGGCTGCAACCTGGAGTTCAGTGCACACTTTTACAAAGCACCATCACTTTCCACTCTACTCTAAATCCAGGGCAGGCTTTGCTACTGCAGTTCTGCAGGGCTTCATAGCCGCTCCTAATCCTATTTAGCTCCAGCCTCCCAACCTTAGCTTTGGGATTCAACCCAATTGTAATGTCCGCAACAGTGAAACACTATGAACAAAGTATAGTTGTGTACCTACCATAAATGTAGATGTTCGTGTGTATTCACTGTTGCAGTCCAGGTTACCCACCCACCATCTCCATTATCTTTGCTGGAACTTACCTGTACTTCTCTATTCTGTACAACCTTGGTGGTGTATTTGCTTGTAAATGAAGGAATAATTTACTTTGGTGCATTCATGCTTTGTTGTCATAGTTTTAGCCTACCCTTTTGGGGGCACCTGACATCTGCGGCAAGAAAAACTGAAGAAAATGGTGTTGGCTGCATCTTTTATACCCCTGGCGCACTTGCGTCAGGGAAGAGGCAACATCAACTGATGCCGCACCTAGACTTTGGAATTCAGGCCAACTGCGGGTAGCCTGCTAGCAGGATAACCCAATTGTAATGATTGCAACAGTGAACACACTCCAACATCTACATTTATGGTAGGTACACAACTGTACTTTCTTGCTACTACAGTTAGTCTTTTTTTTTTTTTTATCTCGTCCACTTTCTTACCTGTTTGGTAGTCCTGGTTACTGTCATTAGTAACGCATCTTTTCTACATTACAGAAGTCTTTGCTTAACATTGTGGGTATTACTTCTCTTTCCCCTTTTCCAAAAAGAAGAAAATTTTATACATCTTTCTTCTGTCGTAGACTTAGATTGGCTGTTTCTGTTTTTTGACCGGTCATTGGTGGTAGTGTTTAAAGTTAAGATCATGACTGAGAAAGGGACTGCTGGGTTTGAGTGGTTCTACATGTGGCCTTAAAATTCCTTTTTCAGATGTGCATAGTTTTTGTCTATTGCTTAGGGCCTCTGCAAAAAGGCACTTCTGTTTGCCATGCTTTTAATCCCAGGTCCTTGTAGAATGTAAAAATTGATATTAAAGGGATTTCTTTCTTCTTTTGGGGAGGCCATTTCTGGAGACAAGTTTCCCAAATTTAAAAAGTCACAGCAGCATCCCTGAAGGCTCATTTGTCTTCATCAGCTTCTGAGTCATCTTGAAAAAGGAAAGACTGACCTAGCTTCAACCTTGGATCTAAGAAAATTAAAATTAAAGGATCCGACCACCTCTAATCCGAAAACACACAAAACAACTGATCTGGCTTCTTTGGATCAGATGCGGTCTTCCTTTTGATTTAAATTTTAGCCAGTCTGGCTAAACCTGTCTCTCTACCTAGGATGCAGTATTCACCCTGTCTGGATTTGGTACCCTCCCCTTTTTTTGGAAAGACTGAAATCCCCATCATTCCTGTTGACTCCATCTTCTATAAGTCTTACTGAAGATGTTGACAGAGTGCCAAATTCTTTTTGCGCCGGGTCAGATGGGTGTCACTTCAGGGCATAACCATCTGGGTCAGGAAAGACCGCTCCAGTACTACACCCCCAATGAAGTTTCCTCTTCTGACTCTCTCAGTGGCTTCAGTCCTTTATTTGTAGCCATCCACATCAGCCTACCTTTGTTCTGAGGATTTCTGTACCCCCTGATCCGAAGCTCACTCTGAGTACTCCTGTCTTTTCAGATCCAGAGAACTCTGAGCCAAAGCTTCCATGTTGGCTGTGAGGCATTGTGGTCTACTCCGAGATTTTCGGAGCTGTTCCTACACCTTGGGGCATCTGCATTAGATAGCTGGACTCTGGGTTCCACCTTGAGGTGGTTGTTCTTAGAGCGGGAGGAGCAGAGTTCCGGAAGCTTGCCTTCTCAGATCTAGGGCCTTCCCCCTTATCCAGGGTGGTCTGCTTTTGAGGCTGCAGAGTTTTGCTTTAACAGAACCACCTGTTCTGTCAGTTTTTTATGCTTTGACAGAATAGATGGATCTACCCCCCTCAAACTAGATCACTAACCTTGATGTCTCATCGTTGAGTCTCCTGTCTTTCCAACTTGGCAGTCAGTGCCAAGACCCCAGGTTTCCCCACAGAAAATTTTGATTTCTTCTCCCGATATCTCTCCAGAGCATCTCATTGAAGAGGTCCCTAAGAAGACCTGCAAGAGGAAGCATTTAGACTCCCCAGAAGTCCATCACTGAAGAGACGGATTTCGATGAGGATGAAGGGTCCCCATGGTCACCCTCTGACTGTCTTTTTTTGGAGACAACCTTGAAATCCTTAAGAGGTGCCAAGATTCCCAGCAATCAGTTGTCTGAGGAATCTGTTCTCCTGGAAGCCTTTGTTACTGTCACCTCTACCTCCTGGGTGACTGCGCCTACTGATGAACTCGTCAACTTGATCTCATGGTGGGTGTGGAAGGATCCAGACACCATAGAACCCATTCCTCTGAAACCAAACAGGATAATGGCACCACCTGCAGACAGGCAATTCTGGTGTAAAGCGGTCCCTTTTGATGCCATGATTGTCGCAGCAGCCACCAGAAAGGAACTAACTGAAGAAAGTTCCATTGTCTATCCCCCAATGGGAAGTTGCACATTTGCGCTGAGGTCTCTCAACTACTTGGCACATTTTACAGGTTTACAGAGGAATTTGGTTAAGGAGTTATCAAATACCCTATCAGATGCTGTTTCTGAGCAAGTTCAGTCCTTTGTAACTTCCCAGCTCACCACCCTTCAGTCCATATCCAATTCATCCATGAGGTTGAACTCAAACATAACAGAGAACCTCAAAGGCAGTGGGTTCTGGCATTTCCATAAGAAGACATGCCTGGATGCAGCTTTGAGTTTGTGGAGCCCTTCAAGTCCTTTTTTGTCAGTGCCCTCTTTTTGATGGAGCATTATTTGGCCCCAAGGTAAAGGAGACACTAGGTGTGAGAAGGATGGAAACATCCTGCCATGGGCGTGTGTTTTACGGCCTCTCAACAAACCTTTTTCAGGAATCAGCGAGGTAGTTGAAAAATTTGGCTCAACGTCTCAAGGTCTTTTCCGTGATTCATGTGGAGGAGGTTCCCCCAGAGGCAGAGGAGGGAATTCTAATGGATGTTGCCGCCCACGCGGCAGAGGTGGCCTGCTGAATCAGGCTTCCAGAGATTTGTTCTTTGACTAACTCTACTGGCACTCCTGAAAAGATGCCGGATTGCCCACCTCTGGAGGAAGTTTGGGTACGATTATCCCTGCATCAGAGCGCCTGGATAGCTCTAACAAAAGATACCTGGGTGCATAGGATTATTTCCAGAAGATGTACAATACCCTTTTCCCTTCCACCTTCTATCTCAAGAAAAATTCTTGATGATCCACCCAGTCAGAGAGAACAAGCAGCTATTAAAGTACAAAAACTGCTAGAAAAAAAGTCATGTAAGAGGTCCCACCAGACCAGATAGAATCCGTAACTTAGGGATGTTCATCGTGTTACCCTGCTGCAGTCATCACACTTGGGTTATCCTGCCGTCAAGCGGTCCCGCAGTCGGCCTGAATTCCAAAGTCTTGGTCCAGCATCTGTTGCTGTCGCTTCTTCCCTGACGTCAGTGCACCAAGGGTATATGAGGCATCAGACGCCATTTTCTTCAGTCTTTCTTGCCGCGCGGTGCCCGAAGCAGAAGCAGTTCGCAAGTGCCGGTCGGCCGACACCTGAGAATTTCGAATCTAATTTCAGTCCGAAGTCTTCAATAAAGCTAAGTACCCCGTTGGGGAACCTTTTCTTGCCTCAGTCCGATGTCAGAAAAAGTTAACAATTGCATTTCTTGTGGGAAGCAAATACCTCATAAGGACTTCCATTCTTTTTGTATTCCTTGCCTAGGCCCAGACCACGACATCACAGGTTGTCTGTTTTGTGCTAGGTTTAATAAACTATCAAACGCCGTTTTGACTTCGCACGACATTACTTTGGTAGGAAATTTAATCATGCTGTCGGAGCAGCCGACGACCGGCATGCATAAAAAATGCAAGGATAAGGACAGGCAACCTAGGAACAAGCCAGACGCCGAGGCCTCGGCTGGGCCTGTTGCCGGTTCTCCGGTTTTCAGTGAGGTGCCTACGCAGCCCCTGACGACTGCAGAATTGGAACCCCAGACAGCTGCGGATTCTCAAGCGGAGTGTACTAGGCCGAAGCAGTCCTCTTCATTAGGCCCTTCCGACACTGGAGCAGGAGATCCCGGTGCAGTGGAAACACCTTTGATTGCAGAAGGTGTCTTCAGACCGACTACACTCACCATTAAATCTTATGCTAAGCTTAAAACTCCAGTAAAACCAAAAAAAGACACTACATCAGTCTACAGTTCAAGGCCCCATGCGCAAGAAACAGATGCTTAAGATGGCTGAAGATTTGATTACCCTAATCAGGGGTTCCCACCCCCCAGATAAGACCAAGACAAGAGAAGGGTTATACTTCCTCTGACCAGGTTTCCTGTTTCCTCAGATTCTTCTGAGGAACAGGATTACACTTTTCCCCCCTTATGAGGACTCTGATGCTGAAGACTCTCTCCCCTCAGCATCTCCCCTTGAAGACTATTCCTTTGGGGAAACTTTACATACCATGAGGGAACATTTCAACTGGGAAGGCCAGGACTACTCTGATTCTAAGAAAAGGCTCCGTGAGTTCCTTTTACTACCCCAGCACAGACCACTTGCTATTCCTCCAGTTTTAGATATTGTGGATGATGTTTACTTGGCATCTAGTCTAAATCCAGACTCTCTACCTCCTGCTCCAGCCAAACCAGACAGATACTACATAGTGCCTGACTCACACAAATTCCTTTTATAAAAGCCCTGTGGCTGACCCAGAAACAGTTTCTCAGGGTCCTAAGGGGGCTAAAGCTTCTATGGCTAAAAATCCTGTGCCCTCTGAAAGGGATTCCAGAGCCCTAGATAGATGGGGATAGAAAATATACACCTCAGCAACTCTGGCTATGAGAGCATTAAATTCAGTTTCACATGCTAAAATGTCAGCAATTCCTAATGTCTCAAAGCAAAAAATGAGCGCACATAAAGAACAGTCTGAATTCAAGGAAATGCAGGATCTGTTGCATGCAGCTGAACAGGTGGGCAAACATACTTTACAATGTGGATTTGATTCATTGGAAGCTTCCTGTAGAGCAGCTGTTACTGGGTCTGTCATACATAGGCATGCTTGGTTAAAAGAACAAACCCTGCCTGATCATGTTAAAGAAAAATTATTGGATGTGCCTTTACAGCAGGATGTATTTGTTGTCAAAGCAGAAGAGGTCTTAAAGAAAATGGAGGATAAGGCAAAGTCTATGCAGACTGTCAAAGATTTTTTTACAGGTACAACCCCCTCGTTTCAGCAGAAATTGGCCAACAAAACACTGGTCCTTTCCAGCTTCTGATGGATCACAGAGGGGCAAGTACAGAAGCCCAAGGGGCAGAGGTCAGTCACAAAGCCTTTACAAATCTCACCAATGGGGTACTGCTACCCAGAAAGGAGGAGAAGACAGGCCCCAAGCTAGCAGGAGACAAACGCAATGACTCCATCCTCAAACTACCAAGCAAATCTCTACTGGCAGCCCCCTTGGGAGGAAAATTAGCATTTTTTGCAGACAACTGGCACATCATCACAAGGGACAAATGGGTCCTAAGCATTGTCTCACAAGGATACAGATTCCACTTTCATACCTTGCCAAGGAAAAAAGGAATGCCAAACCTGCCACCAAATCAATGGGGCAGATGCACAAAAACAAATTACAGCTCTCATGGACATGAGAGCCATTCAACAGGTACCTACTCAGGAGCAAGGACAAGGATTTTACTCAAGACAATTTCTAGTCCCAAGAAAAGGCAAAGCATGGAGACCCATTCTGGATCTTTCAATTCTGAACACCTATCTGCAAGTACCAAAATTCAAGATGCTAACACTACAGCAGCTTCTTCCCATGCTGGGCAAGAATGCTTGGCTAGTAACGTTGGACCTCAAGGAGCCATACCTGCATGTCCCTATCAGACAAAATTGCAGAAGATACCTCCGTTTCATTGCAGGTTCAACACACTGTCAATTCTCTGCACTGCCCTTTGGCTTATCTGCTGTGCCCAGGATCTTCACAAAATGGCTGGCACCAGTAATTGCATACTACAAACAAAGAGGAATTCAAATATACCCATACCTGGACGACTGTCTTATTCAAGCAGAAAGCAAGGACATTCTTTTAAAGCATCTGGCATTTGTCAAACACCTAAGTTGCCTAGGGTACACAGTAAACAAAAAGAAATCAAAAGTAGTGCCCTCACAAAACAATATTCCTGGGTGCCAGTTTGAATACAATGGCCCAGATGGCTTATCTCCCGCCAGACTAGCAACAGCAGCTGACTCGATATTTCAAAATAATGGCAACAAAGACCCAACTCCCTGCAAGAAAAATTCTGCAGGCGTTGGGATTCATGGCATCTTGCATACTACTAATACCATTTGCAAAACTGCATATGAGGAAATTACAATGTTACCTGAAAAGCGTATGGACTCTGCATAGCCACAGCTTGGAAACAGTGATACCACTCATTCCCTGCCTTCAACAGGAGTTTCTATGGTGGGCAAAGGCATGTCACCTCAAGTGTCAGCCTTTCACCTTACCCACAGCCAGGCAAACTGACAACAGATGCATCGGACTATGCCTGGGGGAGCACACATGGCAGGACAGTGCATTCAGGGCAAATGGACTACAGATCAAAGGCATCTGCATATCAATCAAAAAGAAATGCTAGCAGTACAGAATGCCCGAACAGCTTTCAAGGACCTCTTACACCCAGGACAACTAATAATAAAGACTGACAACACCACAGTAATGTGGTACATAAACAAGCAAGGGGGCACACATTCCTACCCTCTATGCAGGCAAACAATGACCTTGTGGAACGCAGCACTGTCTTACCAGGTTCAATTACAAGCACAATTCCTGCCAGGAAAGAAAAACACGTTGGCAGACTACCTAAGCAGATATATCCTGGATCCACACGAGTGGAAACTAGATCCACAAGTATTTGCAATGGTGGCTTAAAAATGGAGACTGCCACACACAGATCTGTTTGCCAGCCCCCAAAACTACCAACTTCAAAAATTTTGCACAAGGACATTCCATCCACAAGCTTGGAAAGTGGACTCCCTCTCATTCAGTTGGAAAACATTAACAGTGTATGCCTTTCCTCCACTGCCTCTTCTAGCAAAGGTACTGCTGAAAGTCAGATTAGAGAGGCCGCAAATTATACTCTTTGCACCAGACTGGCCAAGCCAGCATTGGTATCCATTTCTAAGGAACACGGCCCACCATGGATTTTACCGCAAACTCCTCACCTGCTCACCCAACGAGACAATCAGATTCTACACAGCCAGCTCAAGACTTTAAACCTGGCTGCATGGCAAATTACCTAATCAACCAGCCAGCTCCTCTATCCAAAGCTGTTATGGATGTCATTCTGGAGGCCAGGAGGCCCAGCACCAGAAAAACCTATTCAGACAAATGGAAAAGATTTTGCGCCTGGAACCAGGCTAATGGCCAAAATCCTTGATCCAAACATTCCTCAGATTCTACAATATTTAACTGAGATGTTGCACAAAGGACTTTCCTTTTCATCTATTAAGATCCATGCCTCAGCAATTTCAGCTCATTCCAACACGGATCCTCTTTTATTCTCTCATCCACTCCTAAGACAGTACCTCAGAGGTGCTAAGAACATATGACCGCCCAGGAAAGCACCAACACCTACTTGGGATCTCAACTTTGTTCTGGAAAAGCTTACACTGCCACCCTTTGAACCAGTGTTTTCAGCCGATTTAAAATTTCTTTCATGGAAAACTGCCCTGCTACTAGCAGTAACCTCAGCTAGAAGAGTCTCAGAGCTACAGGCACTAATGGCAGTGGAGCCTTTCCTCATTTTTCATCAGGACAGAGTCTCTACGAACTAGCCCTACCTTTATGCCAAAGGTGGTATCCAGTGTGGCCCTAAACCAAACCGTTCATTTGCCCACCTTTTTCCCAAATCCCCAGAACAAAGGAGAAAGACTCCTGCACTCTTTGGACATTCACAGACAATTACGCTACTACTTGGATAAAACTAAGGCTTTCAGAAAATCTGAACAGCTCTTTGTAGCCTATGCTGCAGGATCACAAGGAAAAGCTATCTCAAAACAGACCATTTCTAAATGGATAGGGCATTGCATACATTTCTGCTACACGCAGCATGGGAAACCGGTACCTGCTAACATTAGGTCCCACTCCACCAGGGCTACAGCTACATCAGCAGCCTTTTTCAGGGGAGTGCCAACCAAGGATATTCTGGAAGCTGCAACTTGGAGTTCAGTGTACAACTTCAGCAAACACCCTCACTTACCCCTATATTCTAAGACTAGAGCTGGTTTTGCCACTGCAGTTTTGCAGGGCCTACTAGCCTCTTCTAACCCTGTTTAACTCCACCACCCATCCTTAGCTTTGGGATTCAACCCAAATGTGATGACTGCTGCAGGGTAATATGATGAACATAGTACAGTTTTGTGCCCACCATAAATGTAGATGTTTGAGTGTTGACCCTGCTGCAGTCCAGGTTGCCCTCCCTCCATCCCCTCTGAACTAGCCGAACTTATCTATGCCACTCTATCCCATACAATCTCTGTGGTGTATTTGCTTGTGCCTGAAGGTATTGTTTTATTGGGGGCATCTGACATCTGGGGCAAGAAAAATGGCATCTGATGCCTCTTGTATACCCCTGGCGCACTGGTGTCTGGGAAGAAGCAACAGCAACTGACGCCGGACCAAGACTTTGGAGTTGAGGCCGACTGCGGGACTGCCTGACGGCAGGAATAACCCTAGTGTGATGACTGCAGCAGGGTGAACACTCTAACATCTGCATTTATGTTAGGTGCAAAACTGTACTTTTTATTGACAAAGAACACAGGGGACTGGAGACTAATTCTGGATCTCACCAAACTAAAAAAAGGCAGGTCAAAGAACCAAGTTTTGGATGGCCACTGTTCAGTCCTTTCTACCTTTTTTGGGTAAGGATGACTGTGATGTGCTCAGTAGACCTTCAGCATGTATACTATCACATAAAGATGAACATATGATCCAGAAGGTATAAGCTTGAGTAGGAGCCAATCCTTACCAATTCAGACTAGGAGCCAATCCTTACCAATTCAGACTAGGAGCCAATCCTTACCAATTCAGACTAGGAGCCAATCCTTACCAATTCAGACTAGGAGCCAATCCTTACCAATTCAGACTAGGAGCCAATCCATTACCAATTCAGACTAGGAGCCAATCCATTACCAATTCGGGGTAGGAGCCAATCCATTACCAATTCAGGGTAGGAGCCTTTTAGACTCACCATAGCCCCTAGAGGGTTTTACCATATGCATGGCAGTAGTAGCAGCTCATCTCGTACTGCAGTAATTGAGTGTTTCCATACTTGGACGACTGGCTCATATCTGCACCAAACAGGCATCAATTCATATTGGCAAAGGATCAGGATGTCCTTCAAGTATGCATCTGCAGTCATCACATATGGGTTGTCGTGCCTCAGGCAGCCCTTCGGTCGGCTGGATTCCAAAGTCTGGGTCCGGCGTCGGCTGATGTCTCCCCTTCCCCGACGTCTGAGCGCCTGGGGTATAAAAGCGTCAGCCAACGCCATCTTCCTCTGTCTTTCTTGCCGCGTGGTGCCCGAAGCAGAAGCAGTTCGCAAGTGCCGGTCGGCCAGCTCCTGTAATTCAGCTAAACCGAAGACTTCAAAAGCTAAGTACCCCGTTGGGGACTCTTTCTTGCCTCAGCAGATGTCAGATAAAATTAATAATTGCTTAACTTGTGGGAAACAAATACCTCATAAGGATTTCCACTCTTACTGCCTACCTTGCCTAGGCCCAGACCACGACGTCTTGGCCTGTTCCGCCTGTGCTTCCTTCAACCGATGCACTCTAAGACGTCGGTCGGAGTTTGCAGAGGAATTTTTTGGGGCTAGTTTTGCTTACAAAATGCCGTCGGAGACTCCGACTTCACATTTAATACAGAAACGGAAGGACAAGGACCGACACATGGTACGCGGTTTCGGCTGAAACCACGGCCAGGCCTACCGCGAGTGTCTCGGTCTCGGCTGAAACAGTCCTTGGTACTACCGTCCACCAAAACCGTACAACCGACAACCTCTGCCCCGGAGGCAACTTCTGTATCAGTTGTTGAATCTCCATTGGAAACTGGTGTCCAGGAACCTTCCGACACCATTCCCTTGGACAAAACTACACCAGCACGTGGTGCAGCCAGGCCTCCTGCATCCGTGTCTATTAAGGCATTCTCTAGGGCTAAAGCTGCTAAACACTCAAAATCTATGCCTCCCAGGGTTATCCCTCAGGGACCCACTACAGGTTCTCAGATCCTTAGTTTAGCAGAGGACCTTATTTCATTAATTAGGGGCTCTCAGCCTCATCCGGACAGGGCCTCTCAACCTCCTACAGAAAAAAGGCCCAGGGTTGAGCCCTTTGAACCCCTCTCCTCAGATGAGGTCTCTGATGGCTCTGCTCTCTCGGACTACCAGGAGGAGGCTTTTCCGGCCTATGAGGATTCAGATGCAGAGGAATCTATCCCTTCGGCCTCCCCTCCTGAAGAACTGTCTTTTGGGGAAACTCTGCACACTGAGGGAGCATTTCCAATGGCAGGGCCAGGAATTCTCCGATTCCAGGAAGAGATTTAAGGACCTTCTTGCATTTGCCTCAGCATAGACCTTTGGCTATTCCCCCTGTTTTGAATGTCATTGATGATGTGTACTCTGAATCTAGCACAACCCCTGACACTCTCCCTCCGGCTCCTGCCAAACCTGATGGGTACTACAGGGTCTCGGAATCCCACCTTTTCCTTTACAAGGCCCACTCTGCTGATCCAGAAACTATCTCCCAGGGCCCTAAAGGGATTGCAGCTGTCACTACAAAAAATCCACTCCCCTCTGAAAGGGAGTCCAGGGCTTTAGAGCGATGGGGTAAAAGTGTATACTTTTGCTACCCTTTCTATGAGGGCTTTAAACTGTCAATTTCATATGATACAGTACCAAGAATATTTGTTAGATGAATTGCATAAAAAGCTGTCTTCACCTGAACCCCTAGATCGCAAATCACTTCAGGATCTGGTACATAACTCTCAACAGGTTAGCAACCATTTCTTGCAGTGTGGTTATGATGCATTGGAAGCTTCATGTAGGTCAGCTATGACAGGTGCAGTCATACGTAGGCATGCTTGGCTGAAGGAACAATCTCTGCCAGACCATGTTAAAGCAAAGCTTCTAGATGCTCCACTGGAAAAGCAAAAGTTATTTGGCTCCACTGCTCAGGAGGTCTTAAAGAAATTTGAAGAAAAGGCAAAGTCTGTACAGTCAAAGATGTTATGCAAGTCCAACACCAAGATTCAGCAGAAATTGGCCTTCCAAGAACTGGTCCTTTCCAGACACAGATTTCAGAGAGGCAAGAACAGGCGTGCCAGACGTAGAGGGCAAGCTAGAGGCTCCTACAGAGGACGTCAATGGCAGCATCCCAACCAGAGAGGTAGTGCAGGGCCTACAACTGCTGCACAAGGACAGACTCAATGATTTTACTTTGACTCCGCCAACCAGGGCTCAATTAGAAGCACCTTTGGGCGGAAAGCTTTCCTTATTTTCAGAAAATTGGCACATTATTACAAGGGACAAATGGACACTACAAATAATAGACAAAGGATACAGGTTCCATTTCCACACATTACCGAAAAGAAAAGGCATGCCTGACCTGCCACCAAATCAAAGGGCAGAGGCTTTGAAACAAATCTCCAACTTAATGAAAATGAAATCACTAGAAAAGGTTCCTCTCGCAGAACAAGGCCAAGGATTTTATTCCAGACTCTTCCTTGTTCCAAGAAAAGAAAAGCAATGGAGGCCTTTTCTCGACTTGTCCGCACTAAATACTTATCTTATTGTGCCAAAATTAAAAATGCTGACTCTACAGCAACTCCTTCCCATGCTGGGCAAGGGGTTTTGGCTGGTAACTCTGGACCTCAAGGAGGCATACCTGCATGTCCCAATCAGACAAAGCTGCAGAAGACACCTCAGATTTCTTGCAGGTTCAGAGCATTATCAATTCTCAGCATTGCCCTTTGGCTTATCTACTGCGCCCAGAGTATTCACTAAATGCCTGGCATCAGTAATTGCACACTGCAGACTTCAGGGGATGCAAATATACCCGTATCTGGACGACTGCCTTATACAAGTGGACAGCCAACAAATTTTGGTAAAACACTTGAATTATGCCATCTATCTTCTTCAGGCCTTGGGATATACAGTCAGCATTCATAAGTCAAGACTTGTACCATCCCAAAGAATAACTTTTCTGGGTGCTGATCTAGACACAACCACCCAAATGGCTTTCCTCACAGAAGAAAAACAAAACCAACTACCGGATTACTTCAAAAACCTGTCAAGACAAACTCAGCTGACTGCAAGGAAAATCCTGCAGGCCCTGGGTTACATGGCCTCTTGCATTCTTCTGATTCCTCAAGCAAGGCTACATATGAGGAAACTCCAATGGTACCTAAGGAGTTTATGGACTCAGCACAGTCACAGCTTGGAAACTTTGATACCACTCATCCCATGCCTTCAAAGGGAATTTCTGTGGTGGGCTCAAGCAAGCCAGTCAAACAGGGGTTTGCCCTTCAGCAAACCAATAGCCAGCCAAACCATTACAATGGACGCTTCAGACCACAGATGGGGAGCGCACATGGAAGGAAGATGCATTCAAGGGCTATGGTCACAAAAAGAGCTACGCATGCACACAAACCAAAAGGAAATGCTGGCAGTGATGCATGCAATCGAGGCCTTCAAGTTATTTTTACATCAAGGCCACCTGCTAATAAGGAACAGTTAAGGTACATAAACAAGCAAGGAGGCACCCATTCCTACCCTCTTTGCAGACTGGCAATGAATCTGTGGGAACTTTCCCTGACTCTCAGTATACAGCTGCAATCCCAGTTTGTACCAGGAAAGGACAGTATACTGGCAGACAGCTTAAGCAGGAATATCATGGATGCACACGAATGGATGCTGCACCCAGACATCTTCCATCAGATAACACAATCATGGGGGAGACCGAACATAGACCTCTTTGCCTCCCCACACAATCAGCTGGACAAATTCTGCACAAGGACATATACCACCCACAAGCATGGAAAGTGGACGCCCTCTCTTTCAGCTGGAGAGCTCTAACAGTGTATGCATTCCCACCTTTTCCATTAATGACCAAGGTCTTACTGAAGATCAGGGCAGAGTAGCCAAGAGTGTTTCTGATAGCTCCGGACTGGTCAAGACAGCACTGGTACGCATTGCTAAAGAGCATGTCACAGACAAAACCATGGCTTTTGCCACAATGGCCGCTTCTCCTGACAGCGCAATTACAAAACTCTGCATTCCAACCTGAAAACATTACAGCTAGCTGCCTGGAAAATACTTTGACTCATCACCAGGATAAGCTATCCAAGAGTGAAGGATATCATCATGGAAGCTCGCAGGCCTTCCACACGAAAGGCATACTCGGCAAAATGGAAAAGATTTCACACCTGGAGCACCTCAAAGGGCCTAGATGCAACAGTTATGAACATGGTGCATATCCTGGAATATTTAGCAGAAATGCTCCACAATGGCCCGTCTTACTCTTCCATTAAAATTCATGCTTCAGCAATTTCAGCAGAATACAATACTGATCCTCCTGTCTTCTCTCATCCTCTGCTAAGACAATTTTTAAGAGGTATTAAAAACATCAATCCTCCAAGGAAACCACCACTGCCTACTTGGGACCTTAACTTCGTGTTGGAAAAACTAACACTGCCTCCATTTGAACCAGCAGCATCTGCAGAACTACAGTTCCTCTCTTGGAAGACTGCCTTCCTTCTGGCCATAACCTCAGCAAGAAGAGTATCTGAGTTACAGGCCCTCATGGCAGTACAGCCATTTCTTATTTTTCATCAAGACAGAGTCTCATTGAGAACCAATCCTTCATTTATGCCAAAGGTGGTATCTAGGGTCTCATTAAACCAAGCTATTCACCTGCCTACCTTCTTTCCAAATCCACAAAAAGGGGAAAAGCTTCTGCACACCGTGGACATACACCGACAGTTGAGCTACTACTTGGACAGAACTAAAAATTACAGAAAAACTGACCAGTTGTTTGTAGCATATGCTACTGGTGCACAAGGAAAAGCAATTTCAAAACAGACAATTTCAAAATAGATAGGGAATTGCATTCGTTTCTGTTATTCCTTTCATGGAAAAACTGTGCCAGCTAACATTAGACCTCATTCGACCAGAGCCACAGCCATCTCCACAGCCTTAAGAGGGGTGGTTACCAAGGACATTTTAGAAGCTGCTACATGGAGCTCCGTGCATACATTTTCCAAGCATTACAACTTACCTTTATATTCCAGATCCAGAGCAGGCTTTGCTACGGCAGTCCTGCAGGGCATTTTAGCTACACCATCCTTTACATAGATCCTCCACCCCCAGATTGGCTATGGTATTCTACCCATATGTGATGACTGCAGATGCATCCTTGAAGGACATAGTACAGTTTTGTACCTACCATAAATGTAGATGTCCGATAGGTATGCATCTGCAGTTAGGTTTACCCTCCCTCCTTCCCCTCTGTGGTATTTCTTGGGTACATTCCCCTCTCATAGCTAGCTGGGGTTCTTGGGTACATTCCCCTCTCATAGCTAGCTGGGGTTATCAATTATGGTGTATTTGTTTGTATATATGTATATATTTTTGTGCATGTGTGGAATTTATTGCATTTCTCCAAATTTAGCCTTCCTTAGAGGGCATCTGGGGCAAGAAAAACTGAGGAAGATGGCGTCGGCTGACGCTTTTATACCCTAGGCGCTGGCGCCGGGAAGGCGACATCAGCCGATGCCGGACCCAGACTTTGGAATCCGGCCGACCGAAGGGCTGCCTGAGGCAGGACAACCCATATGTGATGACTGCAGATGCATACCTATCGGACATCTACATTTATGGTAGGTACAAAACTGTACTTTCTCCAGACTTATCTCCTGGAGATGACCATAAACCATGAGAAATCTCACCTACTCAGAGCCTAGAGTTTATAGGTGCAGTTCTCAATATGAAATCTACCATTGCTTCCCTGCCACTATTGAGAATCCAATCAGTAAGTTCACAAGTCAAAAAGATAATCTGCAATGCCATGATTTTGGCCCATCTGGTCCTTCAAGCCTTGGGATCAATGGCAGCAGCAGTAACATTAGTACCACTAGCCAGACATTACATGCAAATTCTTCAATGGATGCTAGGCACACAGTGGCCAACTATTTCAGTTTTTCTTACCAGGTAAGAATCACTCAGACGTGCAAGATGCAAGAGACACCTGGAATGGTGGATTTATTCAGAAAGTTCTAGGCCATCCATACATTTTCCCCACCCCAAGGCCATAGTGACCACGGATGCTTCCCAGATGTTCATCGTGCATACAGCTGCAGTCATTACAGATGGGTTATCCTGCCATCAGGCGGGTCCTCGGTCGGCCGAATTCCAAAGTCTAGGTCCGGCATCTGTTGTCGTTGCTTCTTCCCTGACGTCAGTGCGGCAGGGGTTTGAGGCAGCCAACACAGTTTTCTTCAGTCTTTCTTGCCGCGTGGTGCCCGAAGCAGAAGCAGTTCGCAAGTGCCGGTCGGCCAGCTCCTGAGATTTACGAAAGTATTTCAGCCAAAGTCTTCTTGAAAGCTAAGTACCCCGTTGGGGAAACTTTTCTTGCCTCAGACCGATGTCAGACAAAGTTAATAATTGCATTTCTTGTAGGGAAGCAAATACCGCATAAGGATTTCCACTCTTTCTGTATTCCTTGCTTAGGCCCAGACCACGACGTCTCGGCCTGCCGTTTTTGTGCCAGATTAAACAAGTGCACTAAGCGCCGGGCGGAGTTCGCCCTTCACTTTTTTGGCAAAAAATGTAATTATATTATGTCTTCTGATACTCCAACTCCAGTTTTGAGCAAAAAACGCAAAGATAAGGACCGACATACGAGGTCCACACAATCTACTGAAACCACGCTAAGGCAGACTACCGGTTCTCCGGTACTCAGCGAGGCGCCTACGCAGCCCCTGAGTACCGATGACACTACATTACCGGTGTCTTCAGTACCCGAGGTCGCAGGCTCCTCGGCACCCATTCCTACTAGAGATACCGATGCCACTCCTGGTGGGGAAACTCAGAATTTAGGCAGGCCTGCCATTTCTCAAGGGGTCTTCAGGCATTCCTCCTCTATTAAAGCCTTAACTAAATCTAAAGCAGCCATGAAAACCAAAAACAGGTTCCTCAGACCCCCTCTCAAGGCACCATGCCTAAAAAGCAGATGCTTAAAATGGCTGAGGATTTGATTATTCTTATCAGGGGTTCTCAACCCCCCTCTGACAAAAGGCCCAGATTAGAGGAAGAATACCCTTCCTCAGATCAAGCTTGTATTACCTCAGAACTATCTGAGGACCAGGATTATGCCTATTCTCCATTCGAAGACTCTGATGCAGATGAGTCTATTCCCTTGGTCTCCCCCCCCCTGAGGACTTCTCTTTTGGGGAAACCCTGCATACATTGAGGAACACTTTCACTGAGAAGGCCAAGGTTACTCAGATTCTAAGAAAAGGCTCAAGGAATTTCTTCTGCTCCCCCAGCATAGGCCCCTGGCTATCCCTCCTGTTTTACATATATTGGATGATGTGTACACAAGCCAGCCTTAACCCAGATTCTTTGCCTCTAGCTCCTGTTAAACCAGACTGGTATTACCGGGTCCCTGATTCTCACCAGTTTCTGTATAAAAGCCATACTGCTGACCCAGAAACAATTTCACAGGGTCCCAAGGGAATTAAGGCCTCTACTGCTAAAAACCCCATTACCTTCAGAGAGAGATTCCAGAGCTTTAGAAAGGTGGGGGAAAAAGGTGTACACCTCGGCCACTTCAACCATGAGGGCATTAAACTGTCAGTTCCATATGTTAAAGTATCAACAGTTTTTGATATCTCAGCTGAAAAGCAAGATGACACAACCAGAACAACCAGATTTAAGAGAGTTGCAGGATTTGTTGCATGGTGCAGAGCAAGTGGGTAAACTTACCTTGCAGTGTGGTTTTGATGCTTTAGAGGCCTCATGTAGAGCTGCTGTTACGGGGTCTGTTGTACGTAGGCATGCTTGGCTCAGAGCAAACCTTACCAGATCATGTCAAAGCTAAATTATTGGATGCTCCTCTTCAAAAAGATTTATTGTTTGGTGTTAAAGCTGAGGAGGTATTAAAGAAAATGGAGGAAAAAGCGAAATCAATGCAAACTGTGAAAGATTTCCTGCAGGTACAACCTCCACGTTTCAGCAGAAACTGGCCCTCAAAAAAATTGGTCTTTTCCAGCCACGGACAGACCTCAAAGGGGCAGATACAGGTGCCCAAGGGGTAGAGGGCAACCTCAAGGATCTTTCAGAGCCAGACCGTGGCAAGCACCAAACCCAAGAGGTGGAGAAGATAGATCTGTCTTTTAGAAAACAGACACAATGACTTCCCCCTACACCTGCCAAGCAAAGCTTTAATAGCAGCACCTTTGGGCGGAAAACTGACATTCTCAAAAAATTGGCATATTGTTACAAAAGACGAATGGATTCTGGACATTATAGACAGAGGCTACAGGTTCCACTTTCACACCCTTCCAAAAATGAGAGGCATGCCAAACCTGCCACAAAATCAAAGGGCAGAGGCACAAAAACAAATTTCAGCTCTCATGGACATGAAAGCAATTCACGAGGTACCTGCAAAAGAACAAGGACAAGTGTTTTATTCCAGACTATTCCTGGTACCAAGGAAAGACAAAGATTGGAGACCTATCTTAGACCTATCCATCCTAAACACATATCTACAGGTGCAAAAATTCAAGATGCTCACATTACAGCAGCTTCTTCCCATGCTGGGCAAGGAGTCTTGGCTGGTAACATTGGACCTCAAGGAGGCATACCTGCATGTCCCTATCACAGGATTGCAGAAGATGCCTCAGATTTCTTGCAGGTTCAACCCTTTTGCCAATTCTCTGCATTGCCCTTTGGCTTATCTACTGCGCCCAGAGTGTTTACGAAATGCCTGGCATCAGTAATCGCCTTCTGCAGACTACAAGGGATACAAATCTACCCATATCTGGACGACTGCCTGATCCAAGCGGACAGCACGGACGTACTACTGCAGCACCTGGCATTTGTAATAAAACTGAACTTCCTGGGATACACAGTCAACAAAAAGAAATCAAAACTAATACCCTCTCAAATAATTTTCCTGGGTGCCAGCTTGAATACAGCCACCCAGATGGCTTACCTCACGCCAGACAAACAAGGGCAACTGTCTCAGTACTTCAGAAAAAAAATGGCAACTTTCACCAGGCTAACTGCAAGGAAAGTCCTGCAGGCTCTGGGATTCATGGCATCTTGCATCCTACTAATCCCATGTGCAAAGCTGCATATGAGGAAACTTCAGTGGTACCTAAAAACTTATGGTCTCAACACAGCCACAGCTTGGAAGCAATTGTACCACTCATTCCATGCCTTCAAAAGGAATTTTTGTGGTGGGCTCAAGCTTGCCAAAGAAACACAGGTCTTCCTTTCCATGTACCTCAAGCAACTCAAATCATCACAACAGACGCCTCAGACTACGCCTGGGGAGCACACATGGCAGATCAGTGCATTCAGGGAAAATGGACCCGAAAAGAGAAGCACCTTCACATCAACCAAAAGGAAATGCTAGCCGTGTAAAATGCTATTATGACCTTCAAAGACCTACTGCATCCAGGCCAGCTATTGATAAGGACAGAACACCACAGTGATGTGGTACATAAACAAACAGGGGGGAACTCATTCATACCCCCCTGTGCAGACAAGCCATGACCCTATGGAACACAGCACTGGAATTGCAAATTCAACTACAGGCACAATTCCTGCCAGGGAAGGAAAACGCACTGGCAGACAACCTAAGCAGAAATATGACACTTCCACACGAATGGAAGTTGCATCCTCAAGTTTTCACAAAGATAACTCGGGCATGGGGACAGCCAAACATAGATCTCTTGGCTACATACAGAAATTGCCAGTTGAAAAAATTTTGTTCAAGGACCTACCATCCACAGGCCTGGAAAGTGGACGCACTTTCCTTCAATTGGACAACATTGACAGTCTATGCCTTCCCGCCTCTTCCTCTGCTGCCCAAAGTTCTATTAAAAGCCAGAGCAGAGAGGCCGAAAATGATTCTCATTGCTCCAAACTGGCCAAGACAACACTGGTATCCGCTCCTGAAGAGCGTGACATATTCCCCACCATGGATCCTACCTCTAGTCCCTCTTCTGTTGTCCCAGCACAACTACAAAACCCTTCACAGCCATCTCAAAACCCTAAATCTAGCTGCATGGAGAATTCCTTGATTTCCCAACAGATTCTCCTCTCCAAGGAGGTGCAAGATGTCATCTTGGAGGCCAGAAGACCTTCTACTAGAAAAGCCTACTCCGCCAAATGGAAACGATTTTGTGCCTGGAATCAAGAAAAGGGTCCGAATCCTTGGGTAATAAATATACCTCAAATTTTACAGTACGTAGCTGAGATGTTAAACAGTGGACTTCCCTTCTCCTCCATCAAGATCCACGCTTCAGCCATTTCTGCACAATACAACACAGATCCTCCTTTATTCTCTCATCCTCTCTTAAGGCAGTTCCTCAGAGGGGGAAAGAATATAAAACCCCCAAGGAAACCACCAGTCCCTGCTTGGGACCTCAACTTCGTATTGGAAAAGCTGACCCTTCCTCCCTTCGAGCCAGCTTCTTCAACAGAGCTACAATACTTGTCATGGAAAACAGCCTTTCTTCTGGCTATCACCTCAGCACACAGGGTTTCGGAGCTACCAGCCCTCATGGCTGTGCAACTATTCATCATTTTCCATCAGGACAGTGTTTCCTTATGAACCAACCCTACCTTTATGCCAAAGGTAGTATCCAGTGTAGCTTTGAATCCGACTATCCACTTACCTACCTTTTATCCTAATCCACAAAACAAAGGGGAAAGAGTACTACATTCCTTGGACATTCAAAGACAACTTCGTTACTATTTAGACAGGACAAAGCCATTCAGGAAATCTGAGCAACTCTCTGTCCTATGCGGCAGGTGCTCAAGGAAAGGCCGTTTCCAAACAGACTATTTCAAAATGGATAGCCCACTGCATACGCTTTTGTTACTCATTTCATGGAAAAACTGTCTGCATGCGTCAGATCCCACTCCACCAGAGCCACAGCTACCTCTGCAGCCTTCCTCAGGGGGGTTCCTACCAAGGACATTTTGGAAGCAGCCACCTGGAGTTCAGTGCACACTTTCTCCAAGCACAATCACCTCCCACTATACTTAAAATCTAGAGCGGGCTTTGCCACAGCAGTCCTGCAGGGCATCCTAGCCCCTCCTAGTTCCACTTAGTGCCTACCACCCTTACTTAGCTTTGGGATTCTACCCATCTGTAATGACTGCAGCTGTATGTGCGATGAACATAGTACAGTTTTGTACCTACC
Organism: Protopterus annectens; assembly: GCF_019279795.1. Classification (NCBI taxonomy): domain Eukaryota; kingdom Metazoa; phylum Chordata; order Ceratodontiformes; family Protopteridae; genus Protopterus; species Protopterus annectens. The sequence continues at coordinate 596,936,962 of NC_056743.1, forward strand.
ATAAATGTAGATGTTAGTGCTCATACAGCTGCAGTCCAGGTTTCCCTCCCTCCATCACAGGCCTTATGACAAACACCTTTTCATATAACGTTTTTGGGGTATTCTTTTATGGTGTATTTGCTTGCAACTGCTGTATTTGATTTATCAACATTGCATCTTTGCATAACATTGTTTGCCTTCCTTCTGGGGGCACCTGACATCTGGGGCAAGAAAAACTGAAGAAAATGGCGTTGGCTGCCTCTTTTATACCCCTGCCGCACTGACGTCAGGGAAGAAGCGACGACAACAGACGTCGGACCTAGACTTTGAAATTCGGCCGACTGAGGACCCGCCTGACGGCAGGATAACCCATCTAATGACTGCAGCTGTATGAGCACTCTAACATCTACATTTATGGTAGGTACAAAACTGTACTTTAGGGTGGGGGTGACATTATTTGGAGAAGGCTGTCAAAGGCACCTGGTCCCCCAAGGAGGCCAAATTGCATGTAAATGTCCTTGAGATGATGACAGTGCTGTTAGTGTTGCAAGCATTTCAAAATGCTCTCCCCTTGGGACCATTGCAGTACAAACTGACAACGTTGGTGGTCTGGTACATCAACAAACCAGGAGGAACTAAATCCTACCCATTGTGTTGAGAAGCTGTTGGGGCATGGCAATGGGCGATCTCTTCCAACCGCTTTCTGTTAGCAGCGCCTTGTTGCAATCTGTTCGCTCCCCCCCCCCCGAACAAGTTTAGCAGCTACTCTGTCCTAATCCCCCCCAGAGGGGGAATCTCCAAGGGATGCTCTACTTCACAATTACGCCCCCCCAGTCTCCTGTATGCATATCTGCCCTTTCCTTTAATTCCCAAATTCCTTCAGAATGCTTTCAGATTGAAGAGCAAATTCATTGTCATTGCTTCGTATTGGCCTTGACAGAGCTGTTTTCACTTTCTTTGGCCTCACCTTATTCAACCACCTTGATTTCTGGATCCAGCTTGGGACCTTTTGTCTCACCCGACAGATGTGATGCACCTGGATTTGGCAAACCTCAGGCTGACTACCTGACTTCTTCAGTTCCATTGCTAGCCAGACAACCAATGCTTTCTTCTCGGTCTGTCATATTTTGATGTCTTCCCACAAACCTTCCACCAGGAATCTCTACTCCAGCAAATGGGAAAAGTTTGTTGTCCATATCTCGCATTCGTTCTTGCTGTTTTGGTTTGGATCCAATCCTCTGCTCTGACTCTGCCGTATACTATAGCTCGAGAGCATCTGCTGGCTCAAGGCTAGCCTCTATCCCAGTATGCCTAACTGTAGTTGCCCAGATCTCATTTGCCGCGTGCAGCGTTGAGATTGCGGATACTGGCTCAGACTGTGTTTTTTGTTTCATATTTTTGAATAAAATATTGTAGTTTAGCTTATTTAATTTAACTGTAGTTGTCTTTCTACCTATCTCTATCCGGTCTGAGTGACTTGCTTTTGTGTGGATTAACAGTTTTTCTTTCTGGCCTTTTCCCTTTTTCAAACCTGTTTAAATTAGAGGGTGGTTCTTCCATTTTTTTGCTTTTCCTTTAACTTTTAAGGAGTTGCCATTTAAGTTGGAGGATCTCTTTAGGTGGGGACTTAGCCGTTTAACTTGGAGGCCCCCCCCCACTTTTTATGTCCTGTCTGTTTTAAAAAATATATTTTTTTGTCTATTGCATAGTTTTCTTAGTAGTCTATAGCCTTGGACATAGTGCTGTCTCTTTTGTCCAAGGATACTGCCAAGGATTTGAAACCTTCAGGTTTCAAAAAGTGCGACTTGTGCTGCCAAAAGATGTCCCTTACGGACGGGCACACGAGTTGAGTGTATTGTTTAGGACCTGTTCACCTGTAGGATTTGTGCTGTCTGCCATGCTTTTAGTTCACAAGTCCTGCAGGAGAGAAGAAACAGGTTGATCTTGAGAGGTTTACTGAAGAGCCCCTTTGATGCTGCTATGGAGGGGACTCTGCCAGCAAAGGAATCTGACAAAGTCAAGCCTTCATCCTCTTCTGCTCAGAGTTCAGACCTGTCCAAGGACAAGGGGAAGCTGCCAGCTAAGTCAAACCCAACTTTGGGTGCCAACAAGACGCTTTCCCCTACAGCTGCAGCTGTGTTTTTGGAGCCAGTAAGGTCCTATAAGCGTTCTAGATCTCCTACCTTGTAACCATTGCAGTCTGCTCCACAGTCGCCATTTTTACAATCTGTGGTGGGCAGTCATCAGTCTTCAACCCATTCCTTTCAGTCATCCAGGAGCCTCTCAGATGATGATGTGGAAAAGGTAGTAAAGAGGCTTCTTGAAACACCAGCATTAGCCGAAATACTTTCGGACCCATCCCAGACTGAAATGATGCAGACAGCCCAAACGTCACCTGTCTTGATTCTGACTCCTCTGAGTTTGGAGCCCGCGTGTATGGAAGTCGTAGTGGTGGAACAGTCTGTTCCAGTAACCTTCTCTAGTCTTTTGGTTCCGACTACCGCTGTGATCTCTAATACCCTCTGCTATCGCAGGATCTGGGAGCCAACGCTCCCTCATCGGCTCCAAGGGTCGGAGTGGCATCGTACCTTTGACAGACCCTACTTTCCCTCTCGGAGCTTCGGCGCAGGTCATCTTGGCTCCTACATCGGCTTTAGAGCTGTTGCCCTCTGTTCAGAGGAAGTCTCCTGCTTCTTTGGAGCTGGAGATTATTTTGGGTCGGGACCATGATGCATTCGATGTGATGAGCATGCTGTCTGCTGAGACAGCTCCACCCTCCTCTCTATTGACTCCTTTGCCTGTGGTCCCGGTGTCTGTCTCCGCCCTAAGCGTAGAGAACCCATGCTGCAGGACACCCCAATGGGCGATCCCACCTCTCCAAAATCTACCCTCAGCATCCCTCTGAGGAGGTCCCTCAAGTGGACTTGCAAGAGAAAGCATGTTAACTCCCTCGAGTTCTTGACATCAGACAGACTTGTATGACTCTGGTCCCCCTCTGAAGATGTCTTTTTCAGACATCTTAAAAATCCTTAGAGGGGTGACGAAGTCCCTTGCCCCTTCTGAAGATGAGTCAGTGTACCTGGCTGCATTTGTTTCCCGACCCTGCACCTCTTGGGCATCTCCTCCTTTCGACCCACCATTGCACGTAGTGAGTCAGAAGGCTTGGATTTCTCCATACACGATGGAGCCATTTCCACAGAGGCCCCAATAAATTCATTACAGCCCCTGAAGACAGGCTCTTAACCAAAGGTGTTCCCGTTGATGCTATGGTGGTGGCAGCAGCCACCAAGAAGGAATTAGCGGAAACTTCATCTGTCGAATAGTTTCATTCAATGGATAGATATGGGAAGAGTATATTTTCTTCAGCGACCTTTACACTCAGGTTGCTGAACTATTTGTCCCACTTTGCAAGGCTTCAGAGGGATCTCCTCAAGGAGTTAGGCGATATCTTGCAAGATCCTACAGCTGCGGGGAGCCTCTGACAAGGCGGCTTCTCAGCTTGCGACCTTGACTTCAGTGGTTAACTCCTCCATGCGGCTAATTTTTTACGCAGCCAATGGGGTGAGCAGGGTGGCAAGCACAGGGGTAGCATTATGCAGATGCTTCTGGTTATGCCTTTGTCATTTTGTTGAGCCCTTAGTCTTCCTTTACCAATGCCCCCTTTGTTGGCTCGTCCTTGTTCAGGCCTCAGGTAAGAGACTCTCTTACCAGGTGTGAACAGGATGGCAAAACTCTCTGTGCTCGTGGGAGTACGTTTTTCAGCTCCATCTAGGACCTATCCTAAAGGCCATAAGAGCGGGAAAATGTGGTCTGGGAAATCCCAGGGAGCTTTGCCTGACACACATGAAGACTTTTCCCCCAGGGAGGGGAAATAACTGAAGATGCCGATTTTGCGCCAAGGGGGTCCGCAGAATCAGGGCGACAGATACCTCCTCTGGTAGGCTCTACAGTGCTCCTTTAGGGAGGCCCGACTGAGTCTGGAGACAGTCGGGTAGGGGGGGGAGATTATCTTTGTACCAAAAAGCCTGGGAGTCAATCACAGAAGTTACAAGTGTACTATCCATAATATCTGGAGGTTACAATATCCCCTTCTCCCAATGTCCCCTGATCAAAAGAGAACACACTGTCCCAGATGTTCCACCCAGTCTTTGAGATCAAGCAAACCTAGAGGTTCAAAGGTTGCTAAGAAGAGAGTCATCTAGCAAGTCACCGCAGACCAAATCTGATCCAGAACTTACTCAATGTTCTTTTTAGTTCCAAAGAAAACAGGGGACTGGAGGCCCATTTTGGATCTCAGCAGGCTGAATAAGTCCATCAAAAATCAAAGTTCTGGACGGTAACACTGCAGTCCATTCTTCCCCTTCTGGGGTCAGGACAATTGGGTTGGACTTATCAATGTCCAGGATGCGTACTACCACATAAAAATGGCCAGACCATCAAGGAGCTGTCTATGCTTCCGGCTGGGAAACTGTATCAGTTCAGAGCTGTGCCCTTTGGTCTCACCACATCCACCAGGATGTTCAAATGTATGGTGCTAGTTGTGGCTCACCTGAGGCATCAAGGATTCCGGGTGTTTCCATATCTAGACTGGCTCCTTACTGCCACCACCGAGCATCAACTAATCAGGGCAAGGGAATCCACAATTCACTCTTGTTTTCAACTGGGGAACACCATAAACTACGAAAATCTTCCTTGTCAGTATATCCCCTTTATAGGGGCAGATTTAGACACGAGGGCCATGATAGTAAAGCTGTCTCAAGAAAGAGTATTAATGATCTGTCGCCAATTTGTCATGCTGTTCACACACGAGAATTCAAGCAAGATTTGTCCTCAAGGTCCCGGGTTCTATGGCGGCAGTAATACCTCTGGTCCCTATAGCTTGCATCACATTCTGATCCTGGAATCCTGCAAAAGGGATCTGGAGTGGTGGCTTCACTCCCCTGTGGTGACAATAGGCAGGCCATTTCTACCCCCCAACCTGTAGCCACAGTGACCACAGATGCATCCCAGTAAGGGGGCATTATCTGGGACAGACTGTTCAAGGGACTTCACAGGAACACTAGTACCACTTGCACATCAATGTCCTGGAGATGAGCGGGGCTCCTGGCGTGCAAGCACTTCAGGACTCTCTACGTACAGGGACTATAGCAATTCAGATGGACAATTTGTCGGTAGTGTGGTACATCAACAAACGGGGTGGAACCAGGTCTTGCACCTTGTGTCGAGAGGCTCTACGAATTTGGCAATGGGCTATGTCTTCTCCGTGCTTTCTGGCTGCAACGCACATCCCGGGGAAATCCAGCATGATAGCGGACAAGCTCAGCCAGGCTATCTTGATGCCCCAAGAGTGATCCCTGAAGCAGTAAGTTGCAGACCCCATTTTTCGCAAATGGGGCCAGCCATGCTGCAGTCTGCCACCCCCCAACAACAAATGCAGCATCTACTTTGCCCTAATCCTACCACCTGGATAGTCACTCAGGGATGCACTTGTTCATGATTGGCCCCTGGGACTGCTTTACGCCTTTCCACCTTTTCCCCTGATCCCCAAGGTTCTTCAGAAAGCAGTCATTGGGTTGAAAGTTTTTCCTCCTTTTCCCTAACTGGTCTCATCCGATATGGTTCCCTTTCCTTTGTCTTCATCTGCAAGGGGAGCCTTGGATCCTGGACTCTGTGCCAGATCTTTTGAGGCATCAGTCAATTACCTCAGCTAGAAGGGTTTCAGGATTACAGGCCTTATCCATTCGTTCCCCCATACTTGATTTTCCATAAAGATCGGGTTTCTCTCAGAACCAACCCCTACTTCTTATACATTGCATGATTTGACTACAATTTCAATCAATCCATAGAGCTTCCTATGTTCTTCCCCTGTCATGACAACTAGGCAGAGTATAAGCTTCATCAATTGGACGTTCATAGACAGTTGCGTTTCTATTTACACAGGACCAAGGACTTTAGAAAGTCTTACCAATTGTTCATATCCTTTGCGGACAATAAAAGATTGTGCAGTCTCAAAGGTGACTTTATCAAAAGTGGCTTTCAGACACTATAAAACATGTCTACAAGTTGCGTAAATAAAAACTTCCAGGGAAAATTTAAAGGGCACTCAAGGGGCTTGTCTACCTCTATTGCCTTTCACTCATTACAAAGTAGATGTGGCCTCCCGGAACATGGCATCCAATGGTTCCACGGTCCTGAAGAGTTTTTTCCAGTGAGCCACCCAAGAATCAGGTGTGGGGATGCTGTCGCAAACAGCAAGAACAAAGGCGAGATATGGACAACATAACATAAAGAAGTTATGTACTCCCCATAATGTTCCATAGGTTGGTACTAGGCTATCGGTCCTAAGGCCTATACAAGCCTAGCCATAACAATTTCCTGGCTATTTCTTCCCACACTATTTACTTCCCTGGACCCCTGTCTAGCAGGGCGATTGACGTGATCCCTGGGGTGAATTTGCTCTCTCCCATCCAATCGTCAAGGTTCCTTTTTGAAGAGGGCCAAAGAGGTGCTCTGCTTGACATGTACGGTAAGTCTATTTCAGAGTCTAGGGAATCTCTGGGTCCGGAGCCTATCCCTCAAGCATGTTTTGTTCTGATCACAAGGTTTAGATCCCTGGAGCATGTTGCTCTGAGGGATTGGGGTTTCTTTAAGTGTAGCATGTCCAACAGCTCTTGGTTTGACATGGCCTTGTATGTTAAGCAGAGATTGCCTCTGAGTAGACTATATGCGACAGAGTATAGCTTGAGTTTTTTTGGGACTGTCAGTGTAGGGCATCTGCTTTAGGCTTGTGATTCTTTGTGAGGTATTTGTGTGGCCTTTCCAGTTGTTGCAGATGTCTTGAGAGGTACATATCAAACGAGGCGTTGTATTCTATAATGGGTCTAATGAGGGATGAGTACAGTGGGACAATGAACTGCTATTTTCCGGATGAAAAGCCCTTGGTGATGAGGTGTGCCACATAGAAGGATTTCCTGACTGTTTTGGTGATGTGGTTATCGAAGGTGAGACCCACTGTCCACCTGTGTCCCCAAGTCTCTCATCACACTTTCAGTGTTTAGTGTAATGCCACCTATGTGGTAATTCATGGGTACATGTTTTTTCCCAAAGGGGATAACTATTCATTTTTTGGTATTATGCTTGAGCCCATGGCTCTGGCACCAGGCATCTGTTTCTGTAAGGCCCTTTTGTAGCATATCCACATTATTTGGGGATTCAGTAATGGCTCCCAGTTTGCAGTCATCCGCAAACTTTGGTAGCCAGAGTCCTAGTGTTGGCCTGTACTTCAGAGAAGTAGATGCCAAACAAGAGTGGTCCCAGGACTGAACCCTGAGGTATTCCACTTGTCTGGAGCTGGATGAAAAGCCCTAAGTGATGTTGTCCTTGATCTCGCCTTCCTTCTTGTGTCCCACCCTCCTTCCCCCCCTTCCTGGAGGATCAAGATGAATCCCTTGTTTTATTGGTTATGCTTGTTGGGTTTCCTTTATATCATACCTTATGGTTAGTCTCAGTCTACTACTGTGGAGGGTTCACACCTTTATATGTAGGTGTCATCGGATATGTAGAGTACATCTCTTGTCTATTTGTATGGTGTATTGAGTTATCACAAATGAGATTTGGGTAACTACCGCTAGGCATGCTGGGATAGGGGCTAGCCTCGAGCTAGTAAAAGCTCTCTAGCTATAGTATATGGCAGAGTTGAAACCAAACCGCAAGAATGAAGGTGCGACCAAGGACAACAAACATGGAACGTTATGGTGAGTACATAACTTCTATTTTTTTGGGGCTCAAAAACAACATTGAACCTTTTACAGTTCCCATACATAATGTATATGATTTTTTATCACTTCTCTTTGATGAAGGAGCTAGTTCTTCTGCAGTTGGGAGTCCAGTAGGAAGCAATATCAAGTTTCCATGTTGGGATAAATGGATCTTAAGTAGCATTTCAGTAACTTAAGCAAAGCATTAAGAAGCATACTACTCTTAAGGCCCCTGTATAAAAGTCCTACTCCTCCTTGGCACCTAAATTTAGTCCTCTAATACTTTAGTCAACCCCCATTTGAGCCTGCAGCTACCCGTGGCATTAAATTTTCTTTCATGGACTGTTATCTTAGTAGCCATTACTTCGGCCAGAAGAATTTCAGAGATCCAAGCATTATCCTCAAAACCGCCATACTTGATGTTTTGATAGGGACAGGGTGACTATGTACCTATGAATCATTCCTTCCAAAGGTGGTGTCAGAATCCAATATTAAGTGTATTAATTTGCCTGTATTCTTTCCCAAATTTTCTAACAATAATATATGTATATGCTCTAGACTTATTTGGATGTTTACAGACTGCTGCGTGTTTACTTGCATAGGATAAGAGCATCAAAGTCAGTTCAGTTTCATTTACAGAACCTACATTAGGTAAAACTTTTGCCAAAGTTGCACTATCTAAATGGTTTAAAATTACATTTCCTTTGTGTATAACAAATTGGGCATCACTCTGACAAAATCGGTTCATACTCCTTCTACTAGATCTTGGCAACTTCCTCAGTATTTCAGTCAAGAATGTCCATGGATGATATTAGTGTAGTGGCTACTTGGGCTGCTCCCCATACTTTATTACTCATTATAAATTAGATCTGGTCTCCAGAGGAAGGGCATCTTTTGCTTCTGACGTGTTCAGGACTATCTTTCCTCAAGTCCACCTTGGAAATTAAGTAGCTGGGGATTCTGTCCCATCAGTTGAGCAAAGAATGAAAATTGGCAATTTCAGAAAAGTTATGTACCCACCATAACATTCCATCTGTGGTGTTCATTTTCATTCTTCGACTCCCTCCCCACTAACCTCCATCCTTAAACCTTCTGGAAGAACGAGTATTTACAGGACAAGTGTGTCCTAACCATTTATGTATACGACTCCAGGCATAGCCTTCTCTGGTATCATTTCACTAAGGCAGCAAATAAGATCTGACTTAACTGGGTTTTGTGCATTGTGGTTAATGGAGAAACTAGAGTTCTTAAGTTTCCATGAGCTTTATCAACGGCGTAGTTGAATCCAAGGGATTGGATCCAAACCCATCACTTGAAGAATGAAAATGGACAACACAGATGAAACGTTATTGTGAGTACATAACTTTTTCTTATGTTTTTGCTTATTCTCTTGTGTTGCTCTTTGTCACCCTAGCTGGGCACTAAGTGCTCATTTGTGACTTGGCTAAACTTAAATTTATACAGAAGTAATCAAACCGTATTATCAAGTTTACATTTTTAAACATTTTGCACCACATATATTTTTATATCTTCTAATCAAAGTAACGTTACATAAATTCGGTTCCTTTCGTCTGTTAAACTCCATTCCTCCTCCAAACATTTTTCAGCATGTATTGTTCCCAAAGTTTGTGTAATTTGCTCCTCTCCTTTTCTAAAGATATCTTACTATTGGTATTGGCCAGCATCCTGGTTAAGTCTGTATTACCCTGTTTGCTCCCTAGCCTCCACTGGTGAGGGCAAATGAGTGGAGAAATGCCCCCCCCCCCCCCCCGAGAGGAGAGAGAGCCCATGGATTACCGTATTCTCCTTTTGACATTTCTTTGTGGCTCAGGGCTCTGCCTGAACCTGACTAGCTGACAATCCATTCAGTTTTCATGCCTCCTTACCTTTGGGAAGGTATGGGATGAAATGGTTGAAAAATAAGTTGTATATTTGTTTACTATTTGCTCCATATATTACACACCTGTGATGCGTAAGGGTGATTTGAGGCTTTTCTGGATGCCTACAGCTGACATTAAGAAAGTACAGAATTACAGAATGGGAAAGGATGAGCAGAGCTGACTTTTACTTTTTTCCCTACCAGGGTGCAAACCTCCAGGCAGTTAAGATGCTTTGTTCCAATGCAGAAGGTGCATCTCTTAAAGGATGTAATTTTGAGGATCCCTCTGGGGTTAAGGCAAACCTAGAAGGTAAGTTCCCTGCTTTTATTCACATTTATTAGCTGATAACCTAACATAGTGTTACTCTTTTATAGATATGGAAGTTGAATGTATGTGTAGCCATTTTGTAGAAATAGAAAAGGAAAAGTTTTAATTCAGAGAGAGTTTGGTCCCTCACTCTCCTCTAATTTCAGAGCCCCTACCAAATGCTCTGTTGACCCATCTCCTCCCCTTCTGTGTGAACAGCTACCTCATGAGGGGCGTTTCTTCCATCCAGGGGAGATTAGCTTTTTGACAGCTGTTCAAACTAGAGTTGAGGTTCAAACTCTGTGTGGCCATTATCTTTGGAAGACTTGAATGTTTCTGTTTTATTTTTTGGCACCTGTATACTTTCCCATTGTTTGCCACCAGACACAGTGCAATGCCCTTTGTGTACTAAACATGGGTGTCTATACAATGTCTGCATCTTGGCTGGGCTTCTGCATGCCAGGTGTCCTTGAGATGAGCTTATCATACCTAATGTAACCTGCAGGTAGAGCTCTTGCAACACAACCAAACCATCTCTGTTCTGTAGGTTGGATGAGGTGTTCTCAGCAGTTTACTCCCTAGCCCTCCTCAGCAAGCTCCTCTAGAACCTGGACAGTTGTGTTATGCTGGGATGCATTAGTGATTTAAACCTCTGTGGCACAGAGCACTTCAGAAATGAAGAAAGGTCCTTTATGGTTTGTGTTACTTTGTTTTTGATCTCCTTAAGCCAGTTATGCCTGGAGTCTTTTAGCTCAAAAATATAGCTATATACCCATCCCAGTTTTATGAAGGAGCTTCTAAGTCTAAGAATGCATTTGTTCTAAACAGTTTTTGCATTTGATCAGATGTCTGCTCCATCTGGCTTCAGCTGTGGGTTATCGAATTCAACATCAACCAATTCTGTCAGACGTCTAATTTGCCAGACCCCAGTTCCCTTACCCACAGTCCCCCACTCCTCACCCTACTCCTCCTATCTAGTTTACTGCCATTCCTGTCAGCAGCTTGATACAGCACCACTTTGGTGGATCCTTTTGGAAAGCTTATTACTTTTTTTGTCTTGTGTTGTAATTTGCTATCCCTTACCCTCTACTTAATTTGGTTAGTGTTGTGATTAATAGGTAGTTGTAGTTTAGGGTAGTATTCTCTTGATAGGCTTCTCTCCTTTTGTGGTGGTGTTTTTTATATTGTGTTTTTTAGTTGGTCTAAGTATATTGGTAGTAATGTTCAGAATACTTACAGCATACTTGTACGTATTATTGTAAGTATTGTACTTCTTTTGGATTTTTGCATTAATAGTGTTTTGTTCATTTAATGGAGAAAGGTTTTAAGAAATGCTTTTTTGTGTGCATAAGTTCCCATTAAAGGATGGGTATAATAGGTGCATGTATTGTTTGGGAGTGTCACCCCTGAACTCCATGTTCTGTTTGTGTCCAAGGCTAACAAGTATTGGACCAAGTTGGTCCTCATAGGCCCAGCCCTTTGTCTGCCACACACTCTGCCCCTAAGGTTGGGTCCAATAAACCGTTGCAGGACTGCAGATTGCTCAAGGGGGATTGGATAAGGTCCTCCTCTGCTTCCATCCCATGTCCTTCCTTGGGCTTAACAGACCTGAGGTTCTCACAGTTTAATGGTCCCCTGGCTGCCCTGGTGCCAACATTGGCTCTGAATCAGAGCTGATCACCATCTGTGCCAACCAACCAGTAAGGTGGAGTCCCATCTCCAAGCCTTCCCAGTCCCCTCCTAATCAAAGGGGCATCTTCGGGTGGAACAGATTCCCCTTTTTCTCCATCTACCCTGCCAGAGCTGTCACCAGAGTCGTTTCCTTCTCCAGTTCAGACTCCCTGGCTCAGATCTAGCAGATGGGTTTGTCCTCTTCCAAACTGACCCTCCAAGCCCCCGTTGGTGGCTTCATATGTCCAGTTATTGAGGTTGGTGGGCAGTATTAAAGATTCTGACTTGGAGCAACTGATGAGGTCATTTTTGCAGATTCTGATGCAATTAGGCCTTATCCCTTCAGGTCCGGGTCCATTTCCCAGACCTTCATCTGTGTATCTGGCTTTCTCCCTTGGCTCTCAGGTCTTCAGACCCAGCAGCTCCCCCCCTCTCTTGGTGTCTGATCTGGTGTCTGATCTGATGCCTGTCTGTCTTCAGCTCCAACTCAGCTTTGACTACTTCTGGGCCGTCTGGATCTTGGAGCCGTGGTGCTCAGGTTGGGGTTTTCAGGTCGGGGTTGACCGTCCCTGCTTTGGTTTCATCTCTCTTGTAAGGAGCTTCAGCTTTTGACAGCTTGGCTCTCCAGTTTTGACTTTGGGGCTAGGAGTAGCTCCCTCAGGCTTGGATGCGTCACTGGCACCTTTGAGTACTGGGACTCTTGGTTCCAGGAGGTCAGTGTCTGATTCTGCCTTCACTGTAGAAAGTATAATCTCTTCTAAGGAGATGGGTCATATTTCCCTGGCCGGTGTCCTATCCACTTCCTCATCTGGGCATGTGGCCAGTCATCTGCCTGCTCCTGGACAGCCTGTGTCAGTTGGTCTCCATCTTGCTGCCTTAGCAGAGCTTTCTGGCTTTTCCCCCTCTTCAGCATCACCAGAGAGGTAGGTTTCAGGAAAGAGGAGGTTTAAGAGGAAACACCTTGACTCCCCAGAGGAGTCTCCCAAGTTAGTACTGACCTTGGAAGGAGAGGGGTCCCCCAAAGTCTTTGTGGGATGATGCCTCATTTAATGATCTCTAGGAGCTGCTTCACCAACACAGAGGTTGGACCACTAAAGCTCCCTCTAGGGAGGAGTCTGTATTTTTGGAGGCCTTTTGTGTGGGTCTATCCATGCTTTAGGTGGTCCTCCCTCCGGATGTGCTTATAGATGTAGTGTCCCAGAGGGTGTGGAAGGAACCTGTCATGGTAGAGCCCACTCTCAAAAGGCCTGATAAAATTCTTTCACGCCACCCCCAAGGGCAGGTCACATTGAATTAAGTGTCCAGCCATTGATGTGATCGTGGTGGAGTCTGCCACCAAGAAGGTGTTCTCTGAAGAGAATTCTTCACTTCATCCCCTGAATAGGGAGTCTCTGGCTTTGGACCGTTTAGGGTAACACTGCTATAACTGCTACATTTGCATTGAAGGCACGTAGTTATTTATCACTCTTAACCAGACTCCAATGTGACCTCGTGTCTGAAGTGTCGAGAAAAGTTAACATACAGCAGTCTCTGGAGATTCAGAAGATGCCAGAGACTCCGTTGTATACCCTATCACCAATGTCTCCATGAGGCTAATTTCTAATGCGGTTGATGGAGCTTCGCGCGCGGCCGACTGTAGCATTGCCAGGAGATGCCACACTTGCATGTGATTATGCAACTTTGTGAGTTCCTTCAAGGTGTCCTTCATTAATGCTCTTACTTTGGAAGAAAAATTAGATACCCTAACTAGGAGTGAGCAAGAAAGGGAAATACTAGGAGTGAGCAAGAAAGGGAAATACTATCTGCCATAGCAATGCATTTGCCATCCTTCAGAAAACCTTTTCAAGGAAACAGAAGGGGGACAAGCTCCTCTTTCAGAAAGTTGCACCAGTCTTCTCAGGGCACTCCTTCAGAAGGTTTCTCCAAAGGCTGAGGGGGAAATAATGGACACTGACTGCATGGTGGGGACGGTCCACAAAATCAGGGTTTCTGTAGGACTTTCTCCAGTGGGCCCTTTGAGTGTGACCCTGAAGGGGGTTGCTTGTGTCCTACTCTGGAGGCAGTTGGGAGTGGCTTAGCTCTTCACTCAGAAGCTTGGGAGGCCGTTGCATCAGATGCATGTATGTTGAGTCATATTCAGTGGCTACTGTATTGCCTTTTTGAGACTCCAAAGTTTGTCGCAAATGGCTTCCAGACATTCAACCCCATCAGACTGCAAGCAGCATTAGAGATTCACAAGCCCCTTGTAAAGGGAGTCATCCAAGTGGTCCCACGAGACCACTGAGGATCCAGTCTATTCAAGATTATTTTTGGTACCAAAGAACAACGCCCTCGGGCCACATTCTACATTTAAGCAAACTGAATCCTTTTTTGAAACGGATCAAAGTCCAGATGGTTATGGTGCAGTCAAGCTAACTTCTGCTGTGGAAGGATGCTTGGATGTGCTAGATGGACCCCAAGGACACTTACCATCATATAGAGATAGAGAGGCACTGCAGGAGGTTACTGAGATTTTTACTGGGGCCAGTGACTTCCAGTTCAGAGCCCTGATATTTGGTCTCAGCATAGCCCTCTGGGGCTCACCAAGCATACACTTGGCCCCAGCTGTAGGGGTTCCTCACTGGTCGCTTACTGCCCCCACAAGAGCATTGTTGAGTCTGATAAGGAATACCTTACTCCAGCTGTGCAACCAGTAAGGCATTATGGTCAGTTAACTAAAGTGGAACCTAGCTCCTTTTCAGATGTTAGAGTTTAAAGGTTGCCACTTGGATGCAGACAGTCAAATTGCCAGGCTTCTGAGTTCGAGTGATCAGCCTTTGTACTCTGGCCTTGTTGGTGCTTTCGCTCTCAAAGCCTCTGGCTCATGCTCATGCAGTTTTCAAACTCTTTGATCATGTGGCAGCATCCATAGGTTTGCTTCTAGCCAGATATGATATATGAGAGCTTTGCAGTGGACTTAGGCTGTAAAGTAATTTTTTTGGTATGGTTGCTGTCATGACCAAATTCATTTGTGTTGTAATCTCCTTCAGTGACCAATGGAAGAGTGTTTTTTGTCTTCCAACTCTGCCACTGTCACCATGGACATCTCTGGGGGGGGCAGCGGCATTTGAAGAGAGGATGGTTTAAGGGTCCTTATCTTCTGCAGAGACCGACATCCATATCAGTGTCCTAGAAATGAGCTGTCCCCAAGTTGCTGGCTTTTCAGGATGCTCTTTCCAGGGTTGTGACTGGGAGGCAGACTGTGACAAGTATGTTCATTGTTTGGTATCTCAAAAAGCAAGGGGGAGCATATTTATATCCTCTGTCGAGAGGTCATGAGGGTTTGGTAGTGGATGATTTCCTCTGTGGTTTGTTTCTTGTTGCAGCGCATATCCCCGGGAAGTCTAAACATTCTGGCTCACAGCCTGTGAGATTTCTGCTTCACCATGAATGGTCCCTAAATCTGAGAGTTGCAGCCTGGATTTCTTTTTTGGAGCTGGGACACTTAATGTTGCCACTTATTTGTCGCTTCATCCAGCAACAAGTGCAGCAGCTGTTGTCCCTTAGTTCTGCTTCCAGGGCAGTCATCCAGGGATGCTTTGTTTGCTTGGCCCCTAGGACTTCTGTACGCTTATCCTCTGGTTCTAATTGTACAATTTCTTCAGAAGGCAGCCTGCTGCAAGCAAATGTGATTGTCATAGCACCTTTATAGCATTAAGTGTAGTTTCTTGTATATCATAGTGTAAAGTGTGTGCTATATCTTTAAGAAGCATGCAAGGCTGTACGTGCACATGTATAATCCTCACACGTGTAAACCACGTGCCATTTTGAAGAAGCAGCCAGGGAGTGAGCATGCATGATTATAGTTATTAGTTTGTGTACAAGTTACTTAAGTTAGTCAATAGCTAAACAGTAGTAATGTTTGTGGGTTCTGTTCAAGCAGCTTTATTTCATACATACTCTCTATTCATGTCCCAGACACGAAAGTGATATGGTGTCAAAACGGGGATGGAATAATCTGAGCCATTAGGTGCAAAGATGCCAGTGAAGGTAAAACCCGAGAAAAGTGCATAAACATAGCCAGAAAGAATCAAAGGTAATGAGAAGTAACACAAACTATTTATTCGATACAAAAGACAATAAAAAGGCATTAAAAAGGCACAAACCACATTATCAGACAAGTGGAAAGTACAAAAAGTTTAAAGAAAAATGTTTAAGATGAAAGTATTAAATGAAATGGCTAACAGTGAAGCAAAAAACAAGCATGTTTAAAGCACGAGTGTTTTCAAGGCAGAGTTGGGCATGTTTAGAATAAAATGTGCTCAAGAAAAGTATATTGGCGTGAAAAGGACTTAAACTAGCAAAATGAATATAATAAGAAAGGGGACAAAGCAAGGCAGCTGTGTTTTGGCAAAGTGCTGTAATTGGGCATCATTACTACTACGTATTGTATCAAGGGCATAGCCAGAAGTATTAGAAGTATCCGCAGTGTGTAAAAGTACTTAATGTGTGCTTGTTACTGGGCATGTATTTCGAAGAGTTTGTGTGAAAAGTGCAACTCTTTTGTGTAATACAGTCAAAGTATAACTATTTCGAAAAGTTTATTGTGCTGGGTGTCTATTCGCAGAGTGCCATTACAGAGTGCTGCTTGTACTGTAGAGAGTTGCTTAAAGTACCACCATTTTGGGGACATTTGTGTGGTATTCAGTTATTCGCAAACTGCAAGTAGTTCGAAAAGTTATCGAGTTTAAGGCAACAGATGCACCATTTATTCGCATTGTGCAGTTGCTTGACATGTTAAACTGAGGAGGTGTTTTCTTACAAAAGAAGACATTACAAGAGTATTACAGTGTTCGTGAGTTATTCAGTCGCATATTAAAGTTCTCAAATGTTTCTTAAAATGATAATGACTTCAGCGCAGGATGATAAATGTCTTTAGCATTTTTGCCCTTACCCATGACATTACAAAAGTACCAAAACACCCGAGAAATTTATTTCGCAAAGTCCAGTTATTTGAAAGTACTAAGTTTGTTTATTCGCTTGATTCTGAAAGCCCAATAAAGGTATAAGCTCAAAGTACAAAAGCATTGTATAATTACTGGCATTAGTTCTGGCATATAAGCATGTGTGTTTATTCTCCTTTGCAAAACCCCTCACTAGTATGTTTTAACATGGCAGACTGATTTTGAAAACCCTACCACTTGTATTTGATCAGAATATTGCAAAGAACTGGAGAATAATTGAGCCAGAGTACATTATTTTTATACAAGAAGCTTATGCAGATAGAGATGCACGCACAAGGGCAATCATTTTGTTAAACCTAGCAGGGTCAGAGGCCATAGAAAGTGTTCATTTGTGAATGCACCAGCAGTATATGAAGGAGAAGATGCAGATCGCCATATTGTACAAGCTGAATCAAGGGGAAGACCCCAAGTGTTTTGAGTGCAAGTTCAGAGAAATGTGCATCCCCCCAGACGAATTATATTAGAGGCATTTGTTTTACATGAGATCAGAAACCAGGGGAAACATTTGCAGCTTATATAACTGACTTGAGAAACAGAGATAAAACTTGTTAGTTTGGTGACTTATAAGATGAGCTGATAAAGGACAGACTTGTATGTGGTATTAACAGTGCTGCTGTGAGAGATTTTACTTCGTGACAGTGATTTAATGTTGAGCAAGGCCATAGAAATTTGTGTTTGTCACCTCATGGATTTGACAGGTATGCTTGCGAGTGACAAGTGCATGGTTTCAGTTCACTCCAAAGCGCATGTAGATAGTATGCAACACGTGGCAAACAAGAGCAGGCCTAAGCACGTGGCAGGTTGAGTTTCCAAAGAAAACCGCAAGGTTTTCTAGAAAGTTTCAAGAAAGGTGCAAGCTCCAGCGCCAGCTCAGTGCAGTATAAACATGAATCAGCAAAACCCAAATCTATCTTTATTAATTGTCGCAGATGTGGTGCGAATCATGAGTCTAAAAGAGAGAAGTGCTTAGCATTTGGGTCAGCAGTGCCACAAGTGTAAAAATGGAACCATTTCCAAAAGTTGTGCAAAGCAAGTAAGCCTCGCATAGTTGTAAAGAAAGGTTGCGCAAAAAGACAAGTTGATAAAGTAGAGCTGAAGCAGTCTGCCTTTTATGTAGATGGTGTATCGGTGCTTGTTTCACTTGAAAGAAAGTTACTGTTTGTCATTTTTGCATTTAAGTTACCTGTAACACATTGCACTTAAGTTACCTGGCACTTGCTCACTAAAGCAATTATACAAGTCAGCACTAAAAATTAAAAGCACTACACCCTCATTCCCCACTGGCCCTTGTTTTCAATTATCAAGGAATTCCCAGTATTATTCTAGCATGTCCAAAGGTCAGTTTTCAATCTCCTCTCCGGTCCAGCTGGTGAATCTGGGAATCTTGAGGCAATGTTACAACTGCCTTATGTACACAGACAACCCTCTCCTCCTCCCAACAAATTCCAACACATGAGAGATGCAACCATATAGCCAAACTGGAGGCTAATCTCTCTCAACTCAGTACTGGCCTAACCAGTCAGGAGGAGAAGGAAACCACACTCCCTACAATTCCAGTCTCACATAGACCTACCACGACAGCAAACCAAACACACAATCACACAAAAACATACTCTGAGGCTCTAAATAAAGATCTGCCTAAGCAGCAGAGACCTCCAAAGCAGACACCCAAGCAACCGCTACCCCAAAACAAAACATGTGCAACACGTCTCAAAGCCAGTGTGCTGAACAGCCGCAGCCCTTAAGACTAAACAACGCACCTGATACACTTGTAATAGGTGACTCTATCGTCAGGCGCACTGACATCCCGCTCACCAGGCTGAACAAGGAGAGGGTCACTGTGAGCAGCCTGTCGGGTGCTAGGATCCGCCACGTAACACAAGCACTCAGGTCACTCCAAGGCAAGTACAAATATGACTCA
The DNA here is from genome assembly GCF_019279795.1 of Protopterus annectens. Taxonomy (NCBI): domain Eukaryota; kingdom Metazoa; phylum Chordata; order Ceratodontiformes; family Protopteridae; genus Protopterus; species Protopterus annectens. The sequence continues at coordinate 596,955,479 of NC_056743.1, forward strand.
GTCATTGTCCATGCTGGTGTGAATGACCTGAGACGTACCTCCCTGGACTACATGAAAAGAGACATAAAGGAGCTCTCTGAGCATGTAGCCCAGGCCGGTATGACCCTGACCTTGAGTAGCATCTTACCCTCACCAACATTGATGCCACAATATAAAGACAAGATGATCAATTTCAACAATTGGCTTAAGTAGTGGTGTCATTCAAAGGGGATCCATTGCCTGTCAGCTTGGGATGATATGCTCGACAAGCCACGATGCTTCGCTAGGGACGGCTTACACCTGTCACCCCTGGGCTTTCGGATATTGGCAAAGGCTCTTGCTACCCCCATAGGGCCTTTTTCAGGCAAGGCTCAAAAGACAAACCCACCTCCATAGGTATCACAAGGGATAAGAAACTGAGTAATGCTACTCAACGCCAGAAGTCTAAACCTCAAGATGCACGCACTCGAAACTCTCCTTAGCATGGAGAACATCGATATCTGTGCAGTAACAGAAACCTGGATGTCCTTCAAGGATGCATCTGCAGTCATAACATATGGGTTGTCCTGCCTCAGGCAGCCCTTCGGTCGGCCGGATTCCAAAGTCTGGGTCTGGCCTCGGCTGGTGTTGCACTTTCCCCGACGTCAGAGCGTCTGGGGTATAAAAGCATCAGCCGACGCCAATTTCCTCAGTCTTTCTTGCCGCGCGGTGCCCGAAGCAGAAGCTGTTCGCAAGTGCCGGTCGGTCACATCCAGTGAATTCAGCTACCGAAGACTTCGAAAAAAGCTAAGTACCCCGTTTGGGACTCTTTCTTGCCTCAGCCGATGTCAGACAAAGTAAATAATTGTTTAACTTTTGGGAAACAAATACCTCCATAAGGATTTCCATTCCTACTGCCTTCCTTGCTTAGGCCCAGACCACGACTTATCGGCCTGTTTAGCCTGTGCTTCCTTCAACCGACTAACTCTTAGATGTCGGTCGGAGTTTGCAGAGGAATTTTTTGGAGCTGCTTTTGCTTATAAAATGCCGTCGGAGACTCCGACTTCGCATATGGTCAAAAACCGCAAGGAAAAGGACCGACACTCACGGCCCGTGGTTTCGGCTGAAACCACAGCTAGGCCTACCGCGAGTGCCTCTGTTTCGGCCGAACAGTCCTCGGAGATTCCTTCTTCCGAAGGCCCCGGCTGAGTCTGCTTCAGAACTTCCTACCGAAACCAGTGTTCAGGAAATGTCCGATACCATACCTTTGGACATTTCTACTCCTGCACGTGGGGCAGCTAGGCCCCCTGCTTCCATGTCCATTAAGGCCTTTTCAAGGGCTAAAGCTGCCAAACTTTCTAAAGCTTTGCCTGACAAATCTACCTCCCAGAGGCCTTCCTCTAGTTCACAGATCCTCAGCCTTGCTGAGGACCTTATTTCCTTAATTAGGGGTTCACACCCTCACCCAGACAGGGCCTCTCAACCTCCACCAGACAAAAGGCCCAGGACTGACCCCTCTGACCCACACTCCTCAGATGATTCCACGGATGGATCTGAGTTGTCAGACCACCAGGAAGGGGTTTACTCGCCTTATGAGGATTCAGATGCTGAGGAATCTATCCCTTCGGCCTCCCCTCCTGAAGAGTTTTCCTTTGAGACTCTACACTCCATGAGAGAGCATTTTCAATGGCAAGGTCAGGATTTCTCTGATTCTAGGAAAAGATTAAGGACCTTTTTGCATTTGCCTCAGCATAGGCCCTTAGCTATACCTCCTGTTCTGAATGTAATTGATGATGTGTACAATGATGTCAGTACAGCCCCTGATACTCTTCCTCCGGCCCCTGCCAAACCTGACAGATACTACAGGGTCCCGGATTCTCATTTCCATCTGTATAAAGCCCATTCTGCAGACCCAGAAACTATTTCTCAGGGCCCTAAAGGGGTTGTGGCCGCTACTGCCAAAAATCCTCTACCCTCTGAAAGAGAGTCTAGAGCTTTAGAGAGATGGGGAAAGAAGGTGTATACTTCTGCAACTCTTTCTGTCAGGGCATTAAACTGTCAATTTCATATGATACAGTACCAAGATTATTTGTTAGATGAACTGAATAAAAAACTTTCTTCTCCTGAACCCCTAGACCGTAAATCCCTTCAAGATTTGGTACACAACTCACAACAGGTTAGTAATCATTTCTTAAAATGTGGCTATGATGCACTGGAGGCTTCATTTAGATCAGCTATGACTGGGGCAGTTATTCGTAGGCATGCCTGGCTGAAGGAGCAATCTTTGCCAGACCATGTCAAAGCTAAACTCCTGGATGCTCCAATGGAGAAACAAAATTTATTTGGCTCCTCTGCTCAGGAGATCTTAAAGGTTGAAGAAAAGGCAAAATCTGTGCAAACAGTTAGATTTCCTGCAGGTTCAACCACCGAGATTCAGCAGAAACTGGCCTACTAAGAATTGGTCCTTTCCAGACTCGGACAGAGCCCAGAGAGGCAGGAACAGGCGCCCTAGAGGCAGAGGTCAATCGAAGGGCTCCTACAGAGGCCGTCAGTGGCAGCCTGCCAACCAGAGGAGTAGTGCAACAGCAACAACAACAACCACTACACCAGGACAGGCTCAATGACTTAACTCTGATTCCGCCTACCAGGGATCAACTGGAAGCACCCTTGGGCGGAAAGCTGGCTTTATTCTCAAAAAAACTGGCATTATATTACAAAGGATACATGGACACTGCAAATAATAGACAAAGGGTACAGGTTCCACTTCCACACTTTGCCAAAAAGAAGCGGAATGCCAAACATTCCACCAAATCAGAGGGCAGAGGCTTTAAGACAAATCAGCAATTTACTTCAGATGAAAGCTATAGAAAAGGTACCATGTTCAGAACAAGGCCAAGGATTTTACTCCAGACTATTCCTTGTACCAAGAAAAGAAAATCAATGGAGGCCTATTCTTGACCTGTCCGCACTGAACACTTATCTCATTGTGCCAAAATTCAAAATGCTGACCCTACAGCAACTTCTTCCCATGTTGGGCAAGGAGTCTTGGCTGGTGACTCTACATCTCAAGGAGGCATACCTGCACGTCCCTCTTCGACCAAGTTGCAGAAGACACCTCAGATTTCTTGCAGGATCAGAGCATTATCAATTCTCAGCATTGCCCTTTGGCTTATCTACTGCGCCCAGAGTATTCACGAAATGCCTGGCATCAGTAATTGCACATTGCAGACTACAGGGAATTCAGATTTACCCATACCTGGACGACTGCCTAATACAAGCGGACAACAAGAAAAATTTGATAAAGGACTTGGCCTATGCCATACACCTGCTACAGACCTTGGGATACACAGTAAACATCCAAAAGTCAAGACTAGTACCATCCCAAAGGATAACCTTTTTGGGTGCAGATCTGGACACAACCACCCAAATGGCCTTTCTCACAGAAGAAAAACAAAAACAACTTCCAGATTACTTCATGATTCTGACAAGACAAACTCAGCTTACTGCAAGGAAAGTCCTGCAGGCCCTGGGTTACATGGCATCCTGCATAATTCTAATACCGCATGCCAGGCTGCATATGAGGAAATTACAATGGTACCTAAGGAGTGTATGGTCTCAACACAGTCACAGTTTAGAAACCATGATACCAATCATTCCATGCCTTCAAAAGGAATTCCTGTTGTGGGCTCAGGCCTGCCAGTCCAACAGAGGGTTGCCTTTCAACAAACCAAAAACAAGGCAGACCATCACCACGGACGCCTCAGACCGAGGATGGGGAGCACACATGGAGGGCAAATGTATCCAAGGCCTATGGCCTCAAGGACAGCTAAGCATGCACATAAACCAAAAGGAAATGCTGGCAGTGAGGCATGCAATCGAGGCATTCAAACCCTTCCTCCAACAAGGACACCTGTTAAGGACAGACAACACCACGGTCATGTGGTACATAAACAAGCAGGGAGGCACACATTCTTACCGTCTATGCCGGATGGCTATGAATCTGTGGGAACTATGCCTGAATCTCAATATCCAACTACAGTCCCAATTCGTGCCAGGGAAAGTAAATGCACTGGCGGACAGCTTAAGCAGAACTACCATGGATGCACACGAATGGATGCTGCACCCAGACATCTTCCAACTCATAGCAAAGACATGGGGAATGCCGGAGATAGATCTGTTCGCCTCCCCACTCGACCATCAACTGAAGACATTCTGCTCAAGGACATACCACCCACAAGCTTGGAGGGTGGACTCTCAGCTGGAAAGCCCTAACAGTATATGCCTTCCCACCTCTCCCATTGATGTACAAGGTTCTACTGAAGGTCAGGGAGGAACAACCAAAAGTGATACTAATAGCTCCGGACTGGCCAAGACAACACTGGTATCCATTATTGAGAAGCATGTCTCAGGCAAAATCATGGCCTCTCCCCCTATGGCCTCTTCTTCTGACGCAGAACAATTTCAAGACTCTGCATACCAACTTGAAAACATTGCAGCTAACTGCCTGGAAAATTCCTTGAATCCCAATCAAACTGTTTTATCTCAGAGGGTGAAGGACATTATCCTGGAGGCTCGCAGGCCTTCCACAAGGAAGACATACTCAGCTAAATGGAAGAGATTTCTCATTTGGAGCACATCAAAAGGCTCAGATGTCACAGTGGCAAACATAACAAATATCCTAAAATACTTAGCAGAATTGTTCCACAATGGCCTGTCCTATTCTTCCATTAAGAATCATGCTTCAGCAATTTCAGCAGAATACAATGTGGATCCACCTATCTTCTCGCACCCTCTCCTCAGACAATTTGAGAGGGATCAAAAATGTTAAACCTCCAAGAAGACCCCCTCTACCTGCCTGGGATCTCAACTTTGTGCTGGAGAAACTGACACTTCCTCCTTTTGAACCAGCAGCATCAGCGGATCTACAGTTTCTATCTTGGAAAACTGCATTCCTTCTGGCAATCACTTCAGCAAGAAGAGTATCTGAGTTACAAGCATTAATGGAAGTGCAGCCTTTTCTTTTCCACCAGGACAGGGTTTCACTAAGAACCAATCCTACTTTTATGCCAAAGGTGGTATCTAGGGTATCCTTGAACCAAGCTATTCACTTGCCTACGTTCTTCCCTAATCCACAGAATAGAGGGGAAAAACTTTTGCACACCCTGGATATACACAGACAACTACGCTACTACTTGGATAGAACAAAAACTAGCAGAAAAACTGACCAGCTTTTTGTAGCATATGCAACTGGGGTGCAAGGAAGAGCAATTTCCAAACAGACAATTTCAAAATGGATAGGAAATTGCATTCGATTTTGCTACTCCTTTCATGGAAAGACAGTTCCTGAAAACATCAGGCCTCACTCCACAAGGGCCACGGCCACCACTACAGCCTTCCTATGAGGGGTGGCTACTAAGGACATTTTAGAAGCTGCTACTTGGAGCTCCGTGCATACATTTGCCAAGCATTGCAATCTACCTTTATACTCTAGATCCAGAGCAGGGTTTGCTACTGCAGTCCTGCAGGGGATCTTAACTACACCATCCTTTTCTTAGTACCTCCTCCCCCAGATTGGCTATGGTATTCTACCCATATGTTATGACTGCAGATGCATCCTTTAAGGACATAGTACAGTTTTGTACCTACCATAAATGTAGATGTCCGATAGGTATGCATCTGCAGTCAGGATTACCCTCCCTCCTTCCCCTCTGTGGTATTCCTAGGGTTCTTACCCCTCTTTTAGCTAGCTGGGGGAATCTATTATGGTGTATTTGTTTATACATGTATATAATTTGCAAATGTTTGGAACTTTTCAGCATTTATCCAAATTTAGCCTTCCTAGAGGGCACCTGGCATGTGGGGCAAAAAAAAAACTGAGGAAAATGGCGTCTGCTGATGCTTTTATACCCCAGATGCTCTGACGTCGGGGAAAGTGCGATATCAGCCGAGGCCAGACCCAGACTTTGGAATCCGGCCGACCGAAGGGCTGCCTGAGGCAGGACAACCCATATGTTATGACTGCAGATGCATACCTATCTGACATCTACATTTATGGTAGGTACAAAACTGTACTTTCAGGGCTCCCGAGAGCACCCCAGCACTACCAGGTTATACCTCATACCATGCTTTTTGGCCCCAAAACTTGGACCGAACCACAAAAGGAGGGGGAGTATCGATATTCGTGAAAGATACCCACACCTCCAGGTTGGTGGCAAAGCACGAAGCATCAGAGACTATCCATGTGCAACTAACAGTGGGTAAAACTGCCTTCCAGTTTATAGCCTTCTACAGACCACCCTCCCAAACCCAGGAACCCCACTTGGCCTTCCTGAGAACATTGGAAAATATGAAGGTCACTCCAAACACCATTATATTGGGCGACTTCAACTACCCAAACATAGACTGGGGAGCATTGCTCTACTCTAGCTCCAACACCCTAGCCCAAAGGTTCCTAGAATTTATAAACTCAAATGCTATGGAGCAACTTGTTACCACTCCCACAAGAGGGGAAAACATACTGGACCTGATCATCACCAACATGGGGACTCTATGCTCCAGACCAGAAGTGTATCCCTCACTGGTAAGATCAGACCATAAACTAATCTCACTGGATATTCACATCCCATCCCCACCCCCTGCCCAGAAAACCACAGTGAAAAACTTCTCTAAAGCAAATTGCACACTCCTCAAAACGGAGGTGGAATCCTTCAAAGCCCCCGGGCCTGTGGGAAATACGGCCCAGACCGCAGAATCCTTTATAAACGCATTCTATGAACACCTTCAGGAATGCATGGATCATGCGATCCCAAATAAAACCAAGACCCAATCCTCCAAAGGCAGATGTCCTGTCTGGTGGACCCCAGCCATAAACAAGCTATACAATAGAAGGAGGAAGCTACTAAATGATGGAGCAAAATCCCAAAAAGGGAAGGAATCACTGATCAGTATTAGCAAAAAACTATGGGCACTCATAAAATTGTCCAAGGTCAGCTTCGAGAGAAAAATTGCACAGGACACTAAGGGTAATCACTAGGCTTTCTTTAGTTATATTAGGAACCTGGGTGGTAATTCCCAGATATGCTCAGAATTAGTCCAGAATGACAAAAAATACACCGAACCCACAGACATTGCCAACATCCTAGCTGACAGGTTCAGCGCAAAGTTCTCTCCCCTCCCCACCAAAAGGGCAAATATCTATCCCAGCAGAGTGCTGCCCCCCTGACATCTCAGATGCTCAGGTAAGAGCTGCCCTCTCCAAAGCAAAAAACATAGCATCAATGGGACCAGATGGTGTCCCGGGCTGCGTCCTACATGAACTCCAAGAAGAGCTAAACCCAAACATAAAACTACTGTTCAATCTCAGCCTTACTACAGGATATGTGCCCAAAGAGTGGCGTACAGCAACAGTGGTCCCTCTGCATAAAGGTGGTGCCTCAACGGATCCTGGAAACTATCGCCCCATAAGCCTGACTAGCTTGGTCTGCAAAGCTATGGAAAGGATCATCATGGACCTCATAAATAAAGATATTGGGGACCTACAGACACTGGATCCTACCCAGTTCAGCTTTAAGGGCAGATCCTGCCTCTTAAACCTGGTTGATTTCTTTGAAACAGTCACCAAGGCCATTGACGAGGGGAAGGTGGTCCACACAGCCTACCTGGACCTCGCAAAAGCCTTCGATACAATACCCTACTCTGGCATTATAGATAAGCTCACCAGCTTAAATATATAAACCCCTATGTCACTAGATGGATTGCAAACTGGCTCAAGGACAGAACCCACATGGTTAGAATTGCTGGAGCCATGTCAGACTCCAAACCAGTTACAAGTAGTGTCCCACAAAGCTCAGTCCTGGGACCTTTCTTGTTCGGTATATATTTCTCGGAGGTACAGGCCAACACGGAAGGACTGTGGCTGACCAAGTTCGCAGATGACTGCAAACTGGGCGCCATAATCGACTCTTAAGCCGACACAAGCATCCTCCAAAAGGACCTCATAGAAACCGACAACTGGTGCCAGAGCCATGGCCTCAAGCTAAATGCCAAAAAGTGTATAGTTATCCCCTTTGGCAAAAACAGTGCTCAAAAATTACCACATAGGTGGTAATCCATTAAGTACAGAAGAAATAATTAGGGACTTGGGGACCCAAGTTGATAGCAATCTCTCATTTGACAACCACGTGGCGAAAGTGGTTAGAAAAACATTTTATATAGCCCACCTAATCATGAAGGGATTCACATCTAGATCATGGGAGGTCATTGTGCCTCTTTACTCATCCCTCATCAGGCCCATAATTGAGTACAATGCCCCTTTTGGGATGTACCTTACCAGACACCTGCAGCAACTGGAAAGACCCCAAAAGTACCTCACCAAGAGGATCAAAGGGCTCAAACAGATGCCATATGCTGCCCGGTTAAAGTAACTCCAGCTCTACTCTGTGGCATACCGCCTGTTCAGAGGCGATCTGTGCCTGACGTATAAAGCCATGTCCAACCTGGAATTAATGGACATGCTGCACCTGAGAAAATCCAAATCCCATCGAGCTACGCGCTCGAGAGACTTGAACCTCAGCACTGAAATAAATAAGACATGCTGGAGGGACATATTCATAACCCAGAGGCTCCCTTCACTTTGGAATAAAATCCCAGTCCAGGTTAGGCAGAGTCCCTCATTGACTCTCTTAAAGAGGAATCTTGATGAGTGGATGGGAGATCGTAGGTTTACCCCGGGTATCACTTTTGTGTCAGTTACACAGAGGCACAGTATACTAACCTCGAAAAAGGGCATAGCAAAATAAATTTAAAATGGGTGGTGAAAGCCAAACACATTCTGGCTAGGCTTATAAATGCCCTAGGGCAGATAGCCTAGTATGAACCTATGAAAGAGCTGATGCAGTGAACTTAACAAAGAAGTATTTTGTACTGTCTGGATTAATGGAAGATCCACGGAGCTCAGAGTAGACACTGGCTCAAAGTGTAATGCATCAGACACATCTGCTAAAGTGAGAACTAACTAACAACTCAATGTAGTTAGACTTGTTGCTTATGGAGGTGAAGAAATTCAAACTGAAGGTTCAGTGATACTTTCATGTTTGTTTGAGAACTGTTGCAGCGTATTGATCTATGTAGTCTGAAGTCCAGAGCAGTCTTTAGTGGGTCTCGGTTTAAGGATGAATCTGCTTTATTTTGCTAAAGAAGTTCATGTAAGTGCATTTCCAAGTTCTAATTTTTCAGAAGCCGTTTTCTGAGTATGCTGATGTTTTCGATGACAAGTTAGGCAAACTTCCAGTTGTGTATTTCAGGAAGTTAGACCCAGAGGTCACTCCAGTAGTCAGATCAGCAAGAAGAGTTCTGAAATGCAAGATAAAGTTAAGGCTCAGTTGGATAAAATGATGCAGCAAGGTGTGATTTGTCCAGTCAGAACCAACTGAATGGGTGTTGTCCATGGTAGCTGCTCTCAAAAAAAGGCTCCGACAAAATCAGAATATGCATTGACCCAAGAGATTTAAACAAAGTATTCAAAAGACCTTATCCAATGTACACAGTCGAAGAGGTTGCAGTTTTTTAATACCGAATGCCACTGTAATTTCTGTATGGATGCAGTGTTCATTTTGGCAAGCGATGCTGGATCGCAAATCCTCATTTCTTACTACCTTTGGTACTCTGTTTGGCAGATACAGATTCCTAAGGATGCCATTTGGAATACATTTTGCAAGTGAAGACTTCCAGCATGCAGTGGAACAAATTTTTAAGGGTTATCAGTGTGACCATAATAGTAGATCTATTGGTTCGTGGCAGTGGTGAAGCAAAGTATGACAGAAACCTCAAAGTTCTAGACGGAACATGTGAAGTAAACTTGAAGCTCAGTACTCTGAAGTGCAAATTCAGACTTCCAGAAGTTATGTTTGTAGGACATTTTGTTTACAAGTACGAATTTGAGTCCAGACCTGACCAAACAAGCGGCTGTTATTGAAATGTCAGCACCAGATAATGTGCAAGCTTTACGGCATTTTGTGCATAGTCAACTATTTAGGCAAATTTATACCAGACTTCAGTGAGATGGTGGCAACTTTTAAGAGGACTGACACAAAAATATTGCATGATCATGGTTGGAACAGCAGCAGAAGGCATTTGAAGACCTTAAACAGAAAATTGACACCCCACCTACGTTAAGATACTATGATGTGAACAAATCAGTTACTCTTTCCTGTGATGCTTCAAAATTTGGTCCAGGCACAGTTGTACTTCAAGAGGAAAGACCAGTAGCTTATGCATCTAGAACACTCACCCAAACTGAGATGCAGTATGCTCATATAGAAAAAGTACTTTTGGCAATCGTATTTGCATGCTCCAAGTTTCATGATTATATTTATGGTCGAGCTATTCAGATTGAAACTGATCACCCTTTGTCTACTATTTTAAAGATGCCTATGCATTCCACTCCAAAGAGATTACAAGGAATGATGCTCAAATTGCAAAAGTACAATTTCAAAATGGTTTACACTAAAAACAAATTGCTTTATCTGTCTGATACTTTATCCAGATCTCCCGGAATTGCAACAGAACAGCTTAACGCAGATATTTTTGACTGATGTGATGTCAGTGTATAATTTTTCCACCACTAAACGTGAGTTAAGAAGTCATGATCAGACTGATGCAATTTGCAAAAGGTCAATCACTATATTAATGTCAGATGGCCGTCAAAGTAATCTAGTGCATCAACTGAAGTGCAAGGGTATTTTCCTTACAGCGATGAATTGTTGATGGAAGATGGCATGCTTTTCAAAGGTCCTAAAATTGTTCTTGTTTCCTTGCAAGAATATATCCAGATTTTGCTTCATGGTCACCCAGTGTCCTCATCCATTAAGAGAAGAGCAAGAGAATTAGTGTTTTGGCCTTAATTACCAAAATACATTGATGGAGTTTATTCCTCAGTATGCAATAGTACCAGATCACCGGAGCACAATGTTCAACACCGGAAGTATACCCCTCACTGGTGAGATCAGATCGCAAACTAATCTCGCTGGAGGTCCTCATCCCACCCCCACCTGAAATAAAAAAGACCATAGTAAAGAACTTCTCGAAAGCCGACTTCACACTTCTAAAGACTAGTGTGGTCTCCTTTAAGGCCCCCGAGCCGACGGAAAACAGTACTCAAGCCGCTGAATCACTTACAAATGCCTTCTACCAGCACCTGCAGGACTGCATGGATAAGGCAATCCCAAGCAAAACAAAGACTCTTTGTACCAAAGGCAAGCGTCCACTCTGGTGGACCCCAGCCATAAACAAACTCTACAACAAAAGGAGGAAGCTACTACAAGATAGAGCAAAATCCTTAAAAGGTAAGACACCCTTGATCACTATAAGTAAAAAACTAAGCTCTCATAAAATCATCCAAAGCAAATTTTGAGAGAAAAATAGCTAAAGACTCAAAAGACAATCATAAGGCCTTCTTTAGCTATGTTAGAAACCTGGGAGGAAACTGCCAGATATGCTCAGAACTAGTTCAAAATGATGTGAAGATTACTGATCCTACAGACATTGCCAACATACTGGCTGACAGGTTCAGTGCAAACTCCCCCCCCCCTCCCCCCCAAAAGGAGAGATATCTGTACCAAGTGATTGCAGCCCCCCAAACATCTCCAACGCCCAAGTGAGAACTGCTCTCTCCAAAGCAAAAAACACAGCATCCATGGGATCTGATGGTGTCCCCGGCTGTGTGCTCCACGAACTCAACGAGGAATTAAACCCACAGCTAGGACAGCTGTTTAATCATAGTCTTACCTCTGGATACGTCCAGGAGTGGCGCACTGCAACTGTGGTCCCACTTCACAAAGGCGGTGCCTCCACCGACCCTGGAGATTACCAGCTCGTTATCGTGACAAGCCTCATCGGCAAAGCCATGGAGAGGATCGTAATGGACCTCATAAATAAAGACATAGGAATTTGCAGACTTTGGATCCATCCCAGTTTGGCTTTGTCAAAGGCAGATCATGCCTTCTAAACTTGGTTGACTTTTGAAACAGTCACCAAAGCCATTGATGAGGAAAGGCAGTCCATACAGCCTACCTCGATCTGGCGAAGGCCTTTGATACAATACCCCACTCGGGTATCATTGAAAAACTCATCAGCTTAAATGTTAACCCATACATCACAAGATGGGTTGCAAACTGGCTGAGTGACAGAACCCACAGGGTCAGAGTTGCTGGCGCCATGTCAGACTCAAAGCCTGTCACAAGTGGTGTACCACAGGGCTCAGTCCTGGGCCCACTCTTGTTTGGCATCTACTTTTCCAAGTACAAGCAAACACAGGAGGGTTATGGCTGACAAAGTTTGCAGATGACTGCAAACTGGGCGCCATAGTAGAAAACACATCTGACACAGATATCCTTCAGAAGGGTCTCTCAGAAACGGATAACTGGTGCCAGAGCCATGGCCTAAAGTTAAATGCCAAAAAATGCATAGTCATACCCTTCGGGAAAAACAAGGTTACCTCTAGCTACCAAATACGTGGCAATCCACTGAGTACAGAAGAAGTTATCAGGGACCTGGGGACCCAGGTTGATAGTAGTCTGTCATTCGACACCCATGTAGCTAAAGTAGTTAGGAAGACCTTCTACATTGCCCACCTTATCATGAAGGGATTCTCATCTAGATCAAGGGAGGACATAGTCTCCCTATACTCATCACTCATCAGACCAATGATTGAGTACAATGCCCCATTCGGAATGTATCTGACCCGACACTTGCAGCAGCTGGAGAGGCCACAAAGTTCCTCACCAAAAGGATAAAGGGTCTCAAACATCTGTCCTATGCTGCCCGACTGAAAGAACTCCAGCTCTATTCAGTAAACACCGCTTGCTCAGAGGTGACCTTTGCCTAACATACAAGGCCATGTCAAACCCAGATTTGATGAATATGCTTCATCTCAAAAAATCTAGATCCGTCAGAGCCACAAGGGCGGGAGACTTAAACCTCGACACGGCTATTAATAGGACGTGCTGGAGGGATAGATTCATCACCCAAAGACTCCCTATGCTGTGGAATAAAATCCCGGTATATGTGAGGCAGAGCACCTCGCTGGCCTTGTTCAAGAGAAATCTTGACCAATGGATGGGAGATCGCAGATATACCCCAGGGATTACCTCAGTGTCACTGCTCAACAGAGGCACAGCAAAATAATGGGTATAGTTCCCCATATTAAAGGGGTGGCGTAAGCCACAAAACTATGGGCTAGGCTTGTAAATGCCCTCGGGCAGATAGCCTAGTATGAACCTATGAACCTATCACATTTGCAAAGAGAACCACTTCAGCTTAGTCCAGTTCCAGAACTACCTTGGTCTACTGTACCATCTGATATCTTTGAGAGGAATAATCAACACTACTTGGTTCTGGTAGACTCTTATTCGAATTGGTTTGAGATTGATTTGCTACCTAACCTAAGCCCTACTGCTGTTTTATTAAGTTGAAATGTCATTTCTCAGTTCATGGTAATCCACAAAAACTTTTTTCTGACAATGGTACTCAATTTAATGACCAGTTTCAGAAATTTGTAAAAGAATGAGACTTGGTACATGTCACTAGTAGTCCTGAATATCCTCTGTCCAGTGGTCTAGCTGAACGAACAGTGCAGAGTGCAAAGCAGATGTTAGTGTTTCAGTCATCACATCTGGGTTATCCCTGCTAGGGTGGCCTGAATACCAGAGACTTAGTATTTCTGCATCGGTTGCTGTCGCTTGAAGACTGTCGGGTAGTCAGTGGTATAAAGGAAGGCAGCCAATGCTATTACGTCTTTTTTTTCTTGCCGTGGAGCCTGAAGCAGAAGCAGTTTGCACGAGTGCCGGTTGGCCGCTACCAGAGTTTTGTTTCCAAATTGAAGTTGAAGTCTTTGAAAGCCAAGTACCTTGTTGGGGATCCTTTTTTTTCTTGCACTGTCCGATGTCAGAAAAAGTTAATTGTCTCGCCTGTGGTAAGGAAATGCCACACTGGGACTTCCACTCCTACTGCGTCACTTGTCTAGGCCAAAACTACAGTGTCCCTAGTCTTTTCTGTGCTTTAACACCAGAACTATTTGTCATTGGGCCCTTATTGTTGCCATATATTTCCATTTACAGTCCCTCGAATTCCGATATAGCTTCCGTAAGCCATCCGACAGACCTACCGAAAAAAAGTATAGATGAAGACAAGACCGCACAGGAGTAAACCTTCCGGTGATGCTACCACCAAGCGAGTAGTCAGTCCTCTGGAATACAATTAGGTGCTTTCGCAGCCCCTAATGCCCGCTTCAGTTAATTCGCAGTCCTCTACTGAGACCTGTTCGGAGTCCGCTATGCCGTAGAATTCTTTGTCTAAGGATCCTGTGGTCATCTCTACCTTGGATGGGTCTGGAGCCGTTTTGCAGCACTAGCTTCAGAGGAAGTCCTTCACAACACCAAATCCAGACATAAACAGACGCTTTCTTTCACGGGTACCGTTCTTTCTAAAACTGAGTATCTTGGGCCCAGGAGTCGAACCACCCCCAAGAAACTTCCATCCGTTCTTTACCTGCTCCCTTGCCTCTCGGTCACAAATGCTTAGAATGGCAGAGGACCTTATGCTGATTAGGGGAAGCCAAGACACTTCCTCAAAAAGAATGAGCTCTGTTTCCAGAAGTTTTGTCTGATAAAGAGTCTGTTGCATCTGACTATGAAGATGCACAGCCCCTCTACATATGAGCATTCTGATGCAGAGGAATCTAGTCCTTCGGCCTCTCCCCCAGAGGATTTTTCCTTTGGGGAATCTCTGCATACTTTAAGGGAGCATTTCAAATGGGAGAGTCAAGACTACCCACAGTCTAAAAAGAGTTTCTCGACCTTCCACAGCACAGGCCCTTAGCCATCCCCTCCAGTCCTAGATGTGGTGGATGATGTCTTCCTTGCAACCAGATAGACTCCAGACGCCCTCCCTCCTTCCAGAAAGCAAAGTCCTGGACTCTCACAAATACCTCTTTAAAAACCTGACAGCGGACCCTGAGGTCATTACTCAAGGCCCAAAAGGGGTTAAAGCTACTTCAGCTAAGAATCCCACCTCTGACCGGGATTCCAGAGCACTGGACAGATGGGGTAAATAAGTATATACCTGAGCTACTCTAGCTATCAGGACACTAAATTGTCAGTTCCATATGCTTAAATATCAGCAATATACCTTGGAACTCCTTAAACAAAATATTTCCTCCTTTCCAGCATGGGCAGAATCTAAAGATTTACAGGAATTAATGCACTCTGCTGGTCAAATAGCTAAACACACTTTGCACTGTGGTTTTGACACCCTAGAAGCTTCCTGCAGGGCAGCAGTTAATGTACCTGTCATTAGAAGACGTGCATGGCTTAAAGAACAACCCCTGCCAGACCATGTCAAATAAAAATTGTTGGATGCACCATTGCACAAAGAACTTGTTTGGTACTATAGCAGAAGTGTTTAAAAAGATGGAAGAAAAACAAAATCTATGCAGACTGTGTTTAAGATTTCTTACAGGTACAGCCCCCTAGGTTCAGCAGGCATTTTCCTTCCAAGCACTGGTCCTTCCCTGCACCTAATAAACAGGGCCAGCCTAGGCCCCGTGGAATCGGATCTCCCAATACAGCATCCCATGGGTTGCAGAGGTCTAAGCAGTGGACTGCCTCCACTTCAAAACCAGAGTTCTAAACCACCACCTTATGGTAAAAATTCGCAATGACTTACCCCCTCCCTACCTCACCTCTGCCCACCATCACATATCCCTAGGAGGAAAACTGTTTTCACTCAAGCACCTGGGCCCACCATTACCAAGGACCAATGGGCTCTGAACACTGTGTCTCAGGGCTACAAATTCTCCTTCCACACCCTTCCCACCCCAAAAGGGTTCCCAGATCTACCACCAAATCAGTGGGCAGAGGCTCAAAAGCAAATCCATACCTTGCTCTCCTTGAGAGCAGTAGAACATGTTTCTGCAGAGCAGGTAGGCAAAGGCTTCTACTCCAGACTTTTTCTGGTGCCCAGAAAAGAGGGCACCTGGCACCCCATCCTTGATCTGTCCATTCTAAACACCTTCCAGGTGATCCCAAAATTCAAAATGCTTACCCTCCAGCAGGTTCTCTACCCATGCTGTCAGAGGATGCTTGGCTAGTCACCCTGGACTTGAGGCCTACCTCCCCCTTCCCATCAGGGAGCCCTGCAGAAAATGTCTTTGCTTCAGGGCAGGATCTAAACACTGTCAGTACTCAGCACTTCCATTTGGCTTATCTACTACTCCCAGAGTTTTCACAAAATGCCTGGCTCTGGCGATTGCTTTTTGCAGACAGAGAACTATTGAAATTTACCTGTACTTAGATTACTGCCTTATTCAGGCAGACAACCAGGAAAAGCTGCTCAAAGACCTGGCCTTTGTAAAGGACCTACTAATCTTCTTAGGGTACACAATCAACGAAAAGAAATCCAAACAGGTACCCACCAAAAGGATAATCTTCCTGGGAGCAAGTCTGGACACAGCATCCCAGATGGCATGCCTAACACCAGAGAGAGTTTCCTATCATTTTACTTCTCTCAACTGGCCATCAGGCCCCAGCTTTCTGCAAGGGAAATCTTGCAAGCCCTGGGGTTCATGGCGTCTTGCATTGTCCTCATTCCATATGCCAGATTGCATATGAGGAAACATCAATGGTACCTAAAGAGCCTTTGGTGTCAACACTTTCAAGATCTGGAAACGTTTACCTATGATTCCTTGCCTGAGGGAGGAATTTCTTTGGTGGGCAACAGCCTGCTCCCACAAGGGACTGCACTTCAACCCACACCCACCACAGATGCATCAGACTATGCTTGGCGTGCACACCTGGACAGCAGGTGCATACAGGGCCAATGGAACCCCCAGCAGCTCTTCCTGTACATCAGTCTAAGAGATGATGGCTGTGCAGCAGGCCTTGATAGCTTTCAAACCCCATTTCTCTCCATGGGTTCTGCTAGTCAAAACAGACCATACCACAGTGATATACATCAACAAGCAGGGAGGGACTCAACCCTATCTGCTGTGCAGGCTGGCCATGACCCTTGGGTTCATAGCCTCTTCCATGCATCTACACCTGTTAGCACAATACCGGTCAGGCTCTCTCAACTCCCTGGCAGACCAGTTAAGCCAGAAACTGTTGGGACCCCCTGTGAGTGCCATTTCAACAGACCTTACTAAACTCAGAAATGGGGAACCCCAGAGGTCAACTTATTTGCCTCCCACACCAACCATCAGCTCAGCAAATTCTGCACCAGGGAGCATCACTGCATGGCATGGAAAGTAGATGCCCTGTCCTTCCCCTGGGTAAACCTCTGTCTATGCCTTACCTCCCCTTCCTCTCATTCCCAAGGTACTGATCAAAGTAAGGGAGGAAAAAACCAAGGACCATTCTCATAGCTCCAGACTGGCCCAGACAGCACTGGTATCCCTTGCTGGGCAACCTGTCCCGACTGCCCCCATGAAATCTTCCTCAGATTCCCAACCTCCTAACCCAGAGAGAAGGGGAATTCATGCATCCCCAATTGCAGACACTCAATTTGGCAGCTTGGCTTATAACCTGACCCATGACCAATCGACCCTCCTCAGTAAACTGGTTCTGGATGTTCTCAGAGAGGCCAGACGCCCTAGCACCAGAAAGTCTTATGCAGATAAATGACAAAGATTCTGCACCTGGATCCAGGCTGAGTGCCAATACTGCACAGCCCTCAATCCCTCTCATTCTGGATTACTTAGCTGACCTACTACACAGTGGTCTCTCTTTTTCCTCTAAAAAAAAAATTATGCCTCTGCTATTCTGCTCATTTTCCCACTGAGCAGCTTCTTTTTTCACACCCTCTGATCAAGCAGTTCCTTAGAGGGGCTAACAACTTGAGGCGCCCCAGAAGGGCACCAGCACTGGCTTGGGACCTTCACTTTGTTTCGGAAAAGCTCACCCTGCCTCCATTTGAACCAGCTTCTTCTGCAGAGCTGAATTTTCTCTTCTGGAAGACTGCCTTACTCCTGGCCATTAGTTCAGCCAGAAGTGTGTCAGAGCTGCAAACACTCATGGCAGTGGAACCCTTTATCAACTTCCATGCAGACAGTATCCCTCGGAACTAATCCAACCTTCATGCCCAAGGTGGTATTCGGTGTGGCTGTCAAACAAGCCATCAATTTACCCACCTTCTTGCCTATTCCTTAAAACGAGGGGGAAAGGATTCTGCACTCACTCTAGATGTGCACACACAGCTCCGATACTATCTGGACAATAACCCTTAAGAAAATCTGATCAACTGCTGGTTAGCTATGCTTCAGGGGCAGAGGGCAAAGCAGTCTCCAAACAAACCATTTCCAAATGGATAGCACACTGCATCCATTTCTGCTACAAACAGCATGCCAAGCCTTCCCCCAAGGGATCAGGACCCACTCCACCGGAGCAGCCTCTACCTCTGCAGCATTCCTCAGAGGAGTCCTCACCAGGGTCATCCTGGAGCCTCCCACTTGGACATCTGTTCACACCTTTACCAAACATTACCACCTGCCTCTTTTTTTAAATCCAGGGCATGTTTTGCCTCTGCAGTCTTACAGGACATGCTAGCCAGCCTCTAACTTCCTTGATTGCCTACACCCTTTTCCTTAACTTTGGGTATCTTCCCAAATGTGATGACTGCAACAGTGAAACATGAACATAGTACAGCTGTGTACACTTAACATAAATGTAGATGTTAGTGCCTTCGCTGTTGCAGTCCTGGTTTCCCTCCCTCCTTTCCCAATTCTTTTTGTTACCTTTCTTCCTTCTTTCCTTAGAAGGGACATATTGGTATTTTTTTTCCACAGGTGGGGTCCTACCATCAGAGCATGGCCTCCTACTTTGGGGGCATCTGATCGGTTAGGGCAAGAAAAACTGATGTAATGGCGTCGGCTGCCTTACTTTATACCACTTACGACCTGACTTCAGTCTTCAAGCGACAGCAACCGAAGCAGAAATACTAAGTCTCTGGTATTCAGGCTGGCCGAGGGCTACCCCAGCAGGGATAACACAAATGTGATGACTGCAACTGTGAAAGACACTCTAACATCTGCATTTATGGTAAGTTTACACAACTGTACTTTACTTGAAAGGTCAAAGCATGACAATAGCAATGTATTCTTGAATTTTTCTCAGAAACATACCCCATGATGATATTCTTGGCTCACCTACTCAGACTATCTTCCAGGCATACTAGAACTGTGCTATTTCTTCAAGTTTGTTGTAATACTAAAACAATCGAGGCTCAATTGTTTAAAAAGTGCAATATCCAGAAATCTAGTTATGACTGTTTAGAGCAGATTACTTTGTCTGTTGAGGGAAGGAGAGGCGGTATGAATCCAGACAACGAAAGGTTTTGATTGAATAGAACAGATTTACAGGCATCTGTGCCGAGGTCTTGCTTAGTAAATTCAGGAGTGGAGTATAGGAGGAATCGCAAACATCTTCTGTACTGGAGTCATCATCTATGCAATCACAACATTGTATCTATGATGCAGGCTCTAAATTGAAGAGCAAGTCAGACATAGTTTCCAGACCAGAATGTGTTCATAATTCTGACTCCATTACAGAAAGTGATTCTAATATTTCACAAGTCAACTGTTTTACAGAAACTGTTTCAGTTGCTAATTCTAATAACCAGTTTTATGTCACACGATATGGATAAGTGTCGAAACAGTGTGAAATGTGCAGCAACATGGACTTAATTGTACATACATGTTTATTTAATATTGTATAATGCATGACTATGGGTAACCTGTGATTTCTGCATGCCAGTCTCATAACTGCATGATCTGTTTGTTGGAGGATGTAAATCAGTGTAAAGTGTGTGCTGTATCTTTAAAAGCATGTGAGGCTGTGTACGTACACGGATGTAACCCACACGTGCAAACTCGTACTGCTATTTTGAAGCGGCAGCCAGGGAGTGAGCATGCATGATTATAGTTTTGTTTGTATACAAGTTACTTACATTACAATCGTTTGCTATTGATTTTAATTTGTATGAAATAAAGCTGCTTGAACAGAACCCACTAAGACTGTATTAGTGTCCCAGACACTAAAGCGACATTCCCTTTTCTTTGGCCTCTTCTGAAGTAACCCCCTTGGGTGCTGCATCCCATTCCAGATCTCATTTCTTATCCAGCTGGTCTGTACTTCCGCAGTCTTAAGTCCCTGAAGTTAATCATATGGTTCTTAAAGTTCCCTTGATGGCCAGAAATCCCAAGCTTTCACAGGCTGTGGTTCATATCTAATCTTTTTCTCCAAAATGTTTAACGAAGTGTATTCCAGTAAGTGGAAAAATTTTGCAGTTTGGCCGGAATCCCATGGATTCCATCCCTTTTCTGCTCCTGAAGAATCGGTTTTAGATTTTCTTCCCTAGTTGTTGGGTTCTATTTTTCCGTTCAGATACAGTTGGCGGCTATCTCAAACTTTCACATCAGCAGGGAAAATGTTCTTCTGGCTTCTCTCAAGATATCCGGCTTTTTTCAAAGGTACCATTTTTGCTGTGTCGCCCGGTTCAGAATCCAGTCCCTCCCTGGGATTTGCCATTTATTTTTCAAGTCCTTCTGCATTGTTTGGATATTTGGACTGTAGTAAGGCCCTTGGAAAATTCAGTCAATTGTTTTTGTATCCTTTTCACAATCTAGGCTATGCTCACCTGTGTCTGAAGTGGCTGTCGGACTGCATTTTGTTTGCATGTTCTTTGAAAGGTAAGACCCTTCCACGCAAACCTAGGGGTCATTCCACCAGGGCTATGGCTATTTCTCCAGCTTTCTTTTCTAGAGTACCAGTGGATGAAGTTTGAGCAGATGCAGCTTGGATGGGTCATCACACTTGTTTCTCATAAGCTGGATATTCAGTCAAGATAGAAGGCTTATCTTGGCTCCATTGTATGTTGAAATATCATTCCTTAGTTCCTCCTAAGGTTTTTTTACATGGTTGAGGACTCTTCCACAAGTTGAAGCCAGATAGAGCAGACAACATTGGATGTGAAAGTTATGTACTTGGATAACGCTGATCTGTTCTGTCTCCATCTGGATGTTCTTCATGTTTCACTATTGCAGTCATTACATTCATGTAATCTGCTGGCAGGTTGCCTTCAGTTGGCCTGATTAACAGTCTTGGGTCCTGTGTTGGTCGCTGTCCCTTCCATGAAGTCAGGGCGTCAGGGGTATTAAAACATGCAGCCAACGCCATTACATCAGTCTTTCTTGACGTGCAGTGCCCAAAGCAGAAGCAGTACGCAAGTGCCGGTTGGCAAACTCCTGGAATTTTCATTTGAGTTTTACAACCGAAGGCTTCAACTTAAATCTAAGTACCCTGTTGGAGAAACTTTTTCTTGCTCCTTACCGATGTCAGTAAAAGTTAATTGCATTACTTGTGGAAAGCAAATGCCTCAGATTTTCATTCGTACTGTATTCTTTGCCTAGGCCCTGACCACGATGTACCTTGCTGTCTGTTTTGTGCTTTAATCAGCACACTATCCGTTGTCTGTACATTTTTGCCTCTAAATATTTTGGTTCTGTGTTTACCCAGAAATGTCGTCAGTTAGCCATCCAACCACCTGGATTCTGAACGCAAAGATGAAGACTGAGACAGGCCGCTGAGGTCCAAAACTGCTGCCGGCGCTTATAAGCCAATTGCCAGTTCACCAGTACTCAGTGAGGTGCTTTCGCAGCCCCTGATACCCGCTACTTTTGATTTGCAGGCCTCTACTGAGACCCATTCGGAATCCGGTATGCCATGAGATACTTCACCACCTATGGAACCCGCGGATGTCTCTACTTTGGATGGGTCCAGAGCCACTGTGCAGGCACCGGTTTCTGCTGGTGTATTCAGGCCTACAGACTTGCATACTAAATCGACACCGCCTTCATTACTAAGGCCTAAATCTCGATCCATGTCTAAAAAACTGACGCCCAGGCCACATGTTCAGGCCCCCATGCCTAAAAAATAAGTGATAAAAATGGCTGAAGATCTAATTACTCTAATCAGGGGTAGTCAACCCCCCCCCCCCCCGAGGCCTAGGGCTGAGCTTGATTATGAATCTTCTGATCAGGATTCTGTTTCTTCTGACTCTTCTAATGTCCTGGATTTGTCCATACCTACCTATGAGGATTCTGATGCCAGAGGATTCCATTCCCTCTGCTTCTCCTCCTGAGGATTTTTCTTTTGGGGAAATTTTACATACGTTAAGGGAGCATTTCCACTGGGAAAGGCAGGAGTTTTCTGATTTAAAAAGAGGCTTAGGGATTTCTTCTACATCAGCATAGACCTTTGGCTATACCTCCTGTACTGGACATTGTTGAGTTCTCTGAATCCAGTTTGGCCCGATTCCCTGCCTCTGGCTCCTAGAAAACCTGACTGATACTACAGGGTTCCTGAGTCCCACAAGCTCCTTTTCAAACATCCTGTTGCAGATCCAGAAACCATTTTTCAGGGACCCAAGGGCATTAAGGCTTCTACTGCTAAAAATCCTACCCCTTCTGATAGAGACTCCAGGGCGCTGACTAGATGGGGTAAAAAGGTTTATACTTCTGCAACCTTGGCAATCAGAGCTTTTAAACTGCCAATTTCATATGTTAAAATATCAACAGCATATTATTGGACTCCTTAAACAGAAATTGATGATTCCGGACTGTGTGGAAAATAAAGATTTACAGGATTTAATGCATTCTACTGAACACGGAAAACATACTTCGCAATGTGGTTTTATTCTTTAAAGGCCTCCTGCAGGGCTGCTGTTACTGGGTCTGTGCTTAGAAGGCATGCTTGGCTTAAGGAGCAGTCTTTGCCTGATCATGTTAAAGCTAAATTGTTGGATGCTCCTTTAAGTCAGGACTGCCTGTTTGGCAATAAGGCTGAAGAAGTTCTAAAAAAGATGGAAGATGAAGCTAAATCCATGCAAACTGTTGGATTTCGTACAAGTGCAACCTCCAACATTTAGTAGGCACTGGCCTAATAAGAATTGGGTCCTTTCCAGCCCCTTCCAGATCCTCTCAAGCCAAACACAGGCACAGCAAAAACCCCAGGTTTCAGTCCTAGGGGACTGTCAGAACTAAGCAGTGTGGGGTCTCCTCTTCCAAATCTGAAAATAAGACACCCCCGTATAGTTAACAGTCTCAATGACTTCCTTTTAAAATTACCAAGCACTTGTCTTTTAACTGCCCCTTGGGGGTGGGGGGGGTGGATTGCTCTTCATGCAAAGAACTGGGAACTTGTAACCCAGGACAAATGGATTTTAAATAGTGTCCCAGGGGTACAGATTTCATTTCCACACGTTGCCAACACCAATTGGGTGGCCAGACCTGCCCCCAAATCAGTGGGCAGAGGCTCAAAAACAAGTTTTTCCCCTCTTAAGCATGGGGGCTATTCAGCTGGTACCAGAAGAGGAAAAGGGACAAGGTTTCTCTTCCATGCTTTTTCTGGTACCCAGAAAAGACAAATCATGGTGTTCAATCCTGGACCTGTTTACTCTAAACACCTTTCTGGAGATTACAAAAATCAAGATGTTGACTCTTCAGTTACTCTGTGCTAGGTAAAGACGCCTGGTTGGCAACTCTAGATTTAAAAGAAGCATACCTGCACATCCCAAGCAGGGAATCTTGCAGAAGATACCTACGCTTCAAAGCAGGCTACTTGCATTATCAGTTCTCTGCACTGCCCTTTGGCTCGTCTACTGCGCCCAGGGTATTCACAAAGTGCCTAGCTCCAGTTATTGCATTTTGCAGGCAAAGAAATATTCAAATAGACCCATACCTGGTCGATAGTCTAATTCAGGCAGAAAACCAGGGCATACTTCGAAATCATCTGGTGTTTGTAAAAAGGGTTCTAACTTTTCTGGGGTACACCATAAAAAGAAATCACAACTGGTACACTGTCAACAGATTACATTCCTGGGTGCAAGTTTGAATACAACTGCACAGATGGCTTTCCTCACGCCAGAGAAGCAAATTCATTTGGTAATTTGCTTCAAACAAGTGGCCACCTGCAAAACAAATACTGCAAGCTTTGGGGTTCATGGCCTCCTGCATTCTTTTAATTCCATATGCAAGTCTGCATATGAGGAAACTACAGTGGTATCTAAAAAGTCTATGGAGTCAACTTTGTCACAGCCTGGAAACAATGATTCCTATCATACCGTGCCTAAGCCAAGAGTTCCTATGGTGGGCAGAAGCCTGTCACCAAAAACAAGGGACTACCATTCACAGTACCCCCTGTTGCCCAAACCCTAACTACAGATGCATCAGACTATGCATGGTGGGCTCAACTGGCAGGGAAGTGCATTCAGGGAAAATGGAACCCAAATCAAGTGCACCCTACATATCAATCAAAAAAGTTAGCTGTACAGAATGCTCTGACAGCCTTCAAGGACTACATTCTTCCAGGACAACTAATGGTAAAGATGAACAACACCACGGTTATGTGGTACATAAGCAGTTGGGTTCACATTCATATGCCTTTTGCAGACTAGCCATGGCATTGTGGAACCACAGCCTTGAGCTACCAAGTGCATCTACAAGCTCAATTCCTGCCAGGAAAATTTAATACACTGGCAGACTAAGCAGAAACCTCATGGACCCACACGAGTGGAAACTGGAACCACGGATTTTCAACATGTTGACAAGCGAATCGGGGAGCCCAGACATAGATCTATTTGCCTCCCTCCAGAACTACCAGTTGGAAAAGTTTTGCACAAGGACTCACCACAAACAAGCCTGGAAAGTGGATGCTCTGTCCTTCAGCTGGAAAAAACGATCAGTCTCCTCCTTTCCCCCTCTGCCTCTGATCTCCAAAGTTCTACTAAAAGTGAAACAGGACAAACCAAGGATGATTTTGATTGTTCCAGACTGGCCGTGCCAACACTGTTACCCCCCTCCTGCGCAGTGTCTCGCAAATATCTCCATGACACCTGACTCAGACCCCTTCCCTGCTGTACAACCAAAGTCTGCACCCTTAGCTTCCAACATTGAGCCTTGCAGCTTAATTCACCCTTATTCCTCTGCAAACCTGTGATGGATGTCATCTTGAGGCGAGGAGACGTTTTGCTATAAAATGTTATGCTGACAAATGGAAAAGTTTCTGTGCCTGGAACCCGTCTTTAGGGATGAGCACAGCAGTGCCCAATTTAATTCAGATTTTGCAATACTTAACTGCTATGCTTCACAAGGGCCTGTCTTTTTCCTCCATTAAAATCCACTCCTCCGCTATTTTAGCTCACTATAACACAGAACCACCCCTTTTTTCTCATCCTCTGCTCAAGCAGTATTTCAGAGGGCAACAAATTTGAGACCACCTAGGAGAGCTCCTACCCATGCCTGGGACCTTAACTTTGTTTTGGAGAAACTCACTCTACCTCCTTTCGTGCCAGCTGCTACTGCAGACTTAAAATTTCTTTCTTGGAAAACAGCCTTCCTTTTAGCAATCACTTCAGCTAGAAGGATATCTGAATTACAGGCCCTTATGGCAGTGGAGCCTTTCCTCTTTCATGCAGACAGGATATCTCGGGACCAATCCATCCTTCATGCCCAAGGTGGTTTCCAGTGTGGCACTTAATCAGTCCATTATTTTGCCAACCTTCTTCCCCAATCCACAGCACAAAGGGGAACGGATTCTGCATTCCTTGGATGTGCCCAGATTCTGCTTGGACAAGACTAAATCCCAAAGAAAATCTGAACAATTGCTGGTAGCATTTGCTGCAGGGGCAGAGGGGAAAGCTATTTCAAAACAAACCATTTCTAAATGGATAAGCCATTGCATTAATTTCTGCTGTAAGCACCATGAAAAACCTATCACCCAGGTGATCAGATCTCACTCCACCAGGGCTGCATCTGCAGCCTTTCTCAGAGGTGTTCGTACCGGGGATGTCCTAGAAGCTGCTACCTGGAGTTCTGTACATACTTTCACCAAGCACAATCACTTACCAATTTTTCTCTAAATCCAGAGTTGGCTTTGCCACTGCTGTCTTGCAGAGCTTTATAGCTGGCCTTAATGCTGTATAAACGCCTCCCAACCATAGCTTTGGCAATCTACCCCAATGTAATGACTGCAACAGTGAAGCATGAAGAACATAGTACAGTTGTGTACACTTAACGTAAATGTAGATGTTAGTGTATTCACTGTTGCAGTTCTGCTTACCCTCCCTCCAGCCCCCTAGTTTTTTCTGACTTATACCTCTCCTTTCCTTCACTATGCTTAAAAGCCTTTTTGGTGTATTTGCTTTTGGTTGGAAGTATACATTTGTGCTTTTGTATTTGCCCCCTTTTAGGGGGGCATCTGACATCTCTGGCAAGAAAAACTTATGTAATGGCGTCTGCTGCATGTTTTATACCCCTGACGACCTGACATCATGGAAGAAGGGATAGCAACCGATGCAGGACTCAAGACTTTGTTAATCAGGCCAGCTGAGGGCAACCTGCCAGCAGATTACCCGAATGTAATGACTGCAACAGTGAAGACACTAACTTCTACATTTATGGTAAGTGTACACTACTGTCCTTTTCAACCCCCCCACCCCCCACCTTGGCTTATGGCGAGCTTCCTTATCTGATATGGCTGGGCAATGGAGGTCGTCAGTTTATTATTCTTGGAGTCTTGCATCTGACTTTGGGCTGTTTATTGTAGTTTCGGGGTGGTTACATGAGGTAAACTCTGCGGAGTCGGGTAAGGAGCAGGGGATTTTGGGAAAGGGAGACTGAGCCTGGCAAGTTGGAACTCTGAAGGAACTGGACATTGTCTGATCTAATAAACCCACAGGTTGAACCAGGTAGAGATGGACAACCTGGATCTGTCATTATGGTGAGTTCATAACTTTAATTTCAGCTTCTTTACAAATTGCTAAAGTCTGTGGGAGCTTCAGATTTCCTGATTTCAGCTACTCACTGGGCTGTAATTCTTTGTGAACTAGTAGTACAGTATGTCATGAATGGAAAAATATTTAATGTCCATTATGTACATACCAACATCGCAGAGACAGTTTCAAGTTAACCAATTAAAATGTGTACACTGTGCATTTCAGTCCTATATTCAAGGAAGACATGAACATGTCTAAGACTAGTGACCATCTACTTTTTTATTTTTTGAACTTTGATAAATTGTGAAATGATGACATCGGATTAAATTCAAGCTTAGAATAGAACCGGTAACAAATTTTAAGAAAGGTGTGTTTTACCACCAACAAAACTAACATTCAGGATGGATTTTTCAGTTCCTAATTTTGTGGACTACTGTGAACCATGTACTCATAATATTAATGTTTGAACACTGACCCAAAATGTAAAATGATGGCAGTATACTTAGTTGTACCTGATAGGAAAGGTTTGCTAAATGTGAGCTAATGAAAACATCACCTGTATATGTGCAGTGTCAAGGTATCACGGCATGATTGAAACTGTGTTTACAAGCTTTGTGTTTTTTTTTTTGTTTTGTTTGCAGAGTAGTAGTATTGTTCATAATAATTTGTTATTAAATATTGGTGTTAGTTGCTGGCATTAGCATTATAACATAAATCAGAAAATTTTGTATATAAAAAGGCAAATATGGACCAGTTAATTAACACACCTATTAAAGTTTTATAGTACTGTGCTATCCGACAAATTCAGCTGGGTCCCACCTTCCACCAGTTTGTGATTGATCCACTTAGCTGGAAATCGCCTTATTTGTCATCATAGGAGGAAGCATGGAACACTGCTCCTAATGTTTCTGATCTGTATAGTAATGGTTAACTAGAAGTTAGCATTGCATAAGTATCTACGCTTTGTTTGGTAGGAATTTAAAGGGCTTTCTGCATTTGTTTGAACCCAGCCGTCCCTTACCGGATAATCTCATGACTCTGTGCTGAGACTTGGAATATCAGTAGAATGAGTCAGAAATGAAGCTTTGAAATGGAACGGCAGCCCTAGATATACAGTACATGTAACAGGTGTTCTGTTGTGTTATGGTAAAATTTTTTGCCTAATGGCAGAAGGCGACAAACTTGTCTTCTCTGCCCTTTCCGTGCATTTATCTTCCTTTAATTATCCCTACTTTAACTCTTCTAACTGTAGCATGCCTTCTTGAATGCCACAGTGGATTCTGTCTGCCACTCATTTTGATCCATTCCATGAGTGTGACAGTCTGAGAAAGTGCTTTTAAAGATCCAGAGAGTAGCTTGACTTTAGTATACTGTCTTGCCCCTTCCTTTACCCTATGTCCATCCACTTTAGGACGACCCCTTTTTCTTTGCTAATAACATGCATTTAATTTGTTTTTGTCTGAATGTAGAGGATTCTTGATCCTCCAGTCTTGGGTCATACCGTTTCATCTTCGAGTCTAAGGATCTTTCTGGTGTTTTTTCTCTTTTTTTTCCTGCATCCAGATGGCCTTTCTTTGTATGGCATCCAGAACTTCACTCTGTATGCTTACCATTTTGCCATGTAGTGGGGGAAACATTGTTTGCTTTTGGAGTTTCTATAGGATAGATTCCAGTATTCTGTGCACTGCTGCCATGATCCCCTCACTGTGATTCTGCTGGGATAGTCCAGGTGTGATCAATACCTTCAGCAATAATTTTTCTCATCTCTTGCTGTTAATTTTCCTGTCCCAGCAGCTGATGGTTCACACCATTGTTGTGGTCCACTTAGTGTTTGTTTGCACTGAACTTTGACTACAAATTTTCTGCCATTTGGTCAGCTCTTCCAGAATCCTTTCCTATACTGTTTCCCAACACTCCTGCACCTACATTTGTCTCCTCTCCATTAGAGAAACAAGAGTCAACACTGACCATCACACATGTAGTCACAAAACTGAGAGTCATAAATTTGACAGTGAGACTCGAAACTCATTGCATTTTTATTTTTTATTTGTTGACCGGATTTGTTCGACTGGGCTACAAATGCCCAATTTCAGCGGAGGCCAGAGGAGAAGAGCTCCATCAGAAAACAGAAATTTTACATACTGAATACATATAATTCTTGTACATTAATCCTAGAATTCTGTACTGGTATCTATATGTAACTGTATAAAACTGCTGCTGTTTAACTCTCATGCAACTATCCACGTATGGAGCTTTTCTCCCCGGGCTTCTGCTGAAAATGGACCTGTGTACAGTCGGACTATCCTTGTTAACGAATGTAAAATAAGTATAGAAATGCATTCATCAGTACCACAGATTACTGCATTACAGTGCCACACATTATTACATTAGTGTCATTCGTTAAACTCTGGCAAGTGAAATACATAGAACTACATTCATCAGAGGGATACATTCATAATTACATATATACATAATAGTGCAATAGTTACATAGCTGAAATATTGTACTAGTTATATTTGTACAGTGATGTACCAAGAGAAGATAAAGTAGTAAGTTTATTGAAGGGAAGGAAGAGAGAAGAGAAGTAGAAGGTTATTGGGGAGTGTTTACGGGGGCTAATTACACTGGCAAGTCCATTTTTCATGAAGGTATTTTTTTGTAGTGGTTTTGAATTGATTGGGATGTTCAAGGGATCTTATATCTAGTGGTAGGCTCTTCCAGGTCTTGTAAGGGTTAAAGCTATAGACTAGGTGACCCAATTTGGTCCTTGGTTTGTAGATTTTTAGTAGACCTTTTTCACAACTGCACAGTAATCTAGTGGGTAAGTGATAAGAGATTAGAAATGAGATAGTTGGACAGAAACAGGGTTTGTAGAGAATGGAATGAATAATCTGAAACTGATTATGCCGATGCAGGTTAGGTAATTCTAGCCAATTTATTTCTTTTAGTGCGAGCGTGATGGGACTTGTAAGAATTTTGGGCAGCAAACCTGTTATAAGTTGTTTCTAACTTAAGTAGTCCAGTGTTGAGGCTGGTGAGAATTTGGGAGCTGTAAAATGGGTAAGGGGTAGGCATTTGAAAGGGTTAGATGTAATGTAGTCCTATCTCGCCGTAGTTCTTGCTGGATGTATCAGAGCCGATATTCTGCTCAGACTCTGCCGATACTAAAGCTCGAGAGGTTTTACTGGCTCAAGGCTAACCCATATCCCATGGTGCCCCATGGCAATTCCCCAGATCTCGTTTGCCAGGAAAGCTTCGAGGTTCTCTCATTACGGGCTCTTTGGTGAAGTAATAGATTTAATTACTAAATCATGTCTTTTTTTCAACCTTTTCTTAAATTACGTTCTTAATTACTGTTCTTTTTTGTGCGACTATTTTGACCCCTGTTGTTCCCCATAGGATTGTATGGCCCAGTTAAGTTAGAGGGCAGTAGTTGCCTGTTTGTTAGAGGGACTTTACTCCCTGAGTGTGTTTTTTGTATATAAAAACAAAGTTTCTAATATATGATGCTCTTCCTTCTATTTTCACTAACTTGGTTATTGTTACCTTAGAAGTTAGTTTAGTTATTGTTGCCTTCTCTAGCTAGACTATAGTCCTTTCCTGTACAATGTCTAAAGAAAAGGATAGAGAACATAAGGACCATCGCCCTTCAGGGTTTAAAAAATGTGACAGATGCTCCCAAAAGATGTCTTTGACAGACAGTCGCACCAGTTGCGTATACTGTTTAGGTGAAGCTCATTTGCAAGAGTCCTGTACCTTTTGCCATGCGTTAAGTAGCAGGGTCTTGAATGAGAGAACGCAAACTAATTGATAGGGTCTTATAGCCAGTTCCTTCCAGGAACAGCTGGAACTTGGTCAGGCTGCTCCTAAGACTTCCAAACGTAAATCTTTGGCCCCAGCTTCGGAGCCGTCCAAAAAGACCAAACCGTTGGAGCCAAGGAGTTCTGGCTCAGATTCAGCTTCTTCCACATTGGTACAGTCTCTCCATGGTGCTGAGGCAACCTTGGGTACCGAGACAGTTACCGGATATATTGATCCTGTCACCTACCTTGAGATCCCCTATTTTGGAGAGGAGATCTCCTTCAGTCTCCACCTGATCCTCCAGGACACTTTCAGATGAGGGCATTGACCGGGTTGTGAGGAGGTTGCTTTCAGACATAGCAAAGAAATTGGTCCCTCTGGACCCAAAGGCTTCGGAGAGACTCATTTGCAAACCTGTGCTCCTCATTCTACTGCTTTGCTCTCGGAGCCAATGACTTCAGGCTCTTCAGTCTTGTATCAGTCTCTTCCGGGGATCCTCCCTGTTTCCTTGGAACTGATTACTCTATTTTCAGTGGCTCAGTCTGGAGCCATGGGATCTGGGAGCCGATGCTCTCAAGTAGACTCCAAGGGGGACAGTCATCCTGGGTTTTCTTCTTGACTGACCCTGCCTCTCGGTGCCTCGGCTTGACTCAGTTCGGCTCCCACATCTGCTTTGGAGCCATTTCCTCTTGCTCTGAGCTGACCATCCGTCTCCTCGGAGCGAAGGTCTTCAGAGAAGGGGGAAAAGGCTTTTGAAGCAGTAGAGAAGGCTTTATCTTCTGCAAAAGACATAAATTTGGAACCTGTTTCCCACCAGCAGCAGGCAGCAACCTCTCCCCCCCCCCCCTGCCACCCCCACAACATAGAGGACCCAGAGACCCAAGCAGCCCCTATTGGAGGTGCTCCCTCTTCAGAGACCTCCCCAGATTATCCCACTGGAGAGCTCCCTTGGAAGAGACTGTGTAAGAGGAAGCAAGTTGACTCACCTAAGTCTGTCACTTCTGAAACTGATTTGGAGGAATCAGAAGGGTCCCTAGATCTCCCTCTGAGGATGTCTCCTTTTCTTACATCCTAGAAATTCTTTGAGGGGTGACTGTAAGTCCTCTAACCCTACTGAGGATTAATCAGTTTATCTTGAGGCCTTTGGTTCCTGACCTTCCACCTCCTGGGTGACACTGCCTTATGACCAACTCTTAGGGGTCATATGCTTTTCCCCCGGTAGGACAACCCTTTTTCTTTGCTAATAACATGCATTTAATTTGTTTTTGTCTGAATGTAGAGGATTCTTGATCCTCCAGTCTTGGGTCATACCGTTTCATCTTCTGAGTCTAAGGATCTTTCTGGTGTTTTTCTTTTTTTTTCCTGCATCCAGATGGCCTTTTTGTATGGCATCCAGAACTTCACCTTGCATGCTTACCATTTGCTAGAATTTATTGTTTTAAGTTTCTATAGGATAGATTCCAGTATTCTGTGCACTGCATGATCCCTCACTGTGATTCTGCTGGGATAGTCCAGGTGATCAATACCTTCAGCAATAATTTTTCTCATCTCTTTTGTTAATTTTCCTGTAGCAGCTGATCACCAGTTGTGGTCCAATTAGTGTTTTTGCACTGAACTTACTACATGCCATTTGGTCAGCTCTTGAATTTCCTACTTTCCAACACTCCTGCACCTACATTTGTCTCCTCTCCATTAGAGAAACAAGAGTCAACACTGACCATCACACATGTAGTCACAAAACTGAGAGTCATAATTGACAGTGAGACTCAACTCATTGCATTTTAATTTGTTGACGATTTGTTACTGGGCTACAAATGCAATTTCAGCGGAGGCCAGAGGAAAGAGCTCCATCAGAAAACAGAAATTTTACATACTGAATACATATAATTCTTGTACATTAAGTAGAATTCTGTACTGGTTCTATATGTAACTGTATAAAACTGTTGTCAACATGCAACTATCACATGGAGCTTTTCTGGCTTACAAATGGATGATCACTATCCTTGAACTAATGTAATAAGTATAGAAATGCATTCATCAGTACCACAGATTACTGCATTACAGTGCCACACTTATTACATTAGTGTCATTATAAACTCTGGCAAGTTATAGAACTTCATCAGAGGGATACATTCATAATTACATATATACATACAGTGCAATTTACATAGCTGAAATATTGTACTAGTTATATTTGTACAGTGATGTACCAAGAGAGATAAAGCAGTTATTGAAGAAGAGAGAAGAGAAGAAGGTTATTGAGTGTTTAGGGAATTACACCAAGTCCATTTTCATGAAGGTATTTTTTTGTAGTGGTTTTGAATTGATTGGGATGTTCAAGGATCTTATATCTAGTGGTAGGCTCTTCCAGGTCTTGTAAAAAGCTATAGACTAGGTGACCCATTCCTGGTTTGTGTATTTTAGTAGACCTTTTCACAAGCAGTAATCTAGTGGGTAAGGATAAGAGATTAGAAATGAGATAGTTGCAGAAACAGGGTTTGTAGAGAATGGAACAACAATCTGAAACTGATTATGCCATGTTAGGTAATTCTAGCCAATTTATTTCTTTTAAAGTGGATGATTGTAAGATTTTGGGCAGCAAACCTGTTATAAGTTGTCTAACTTAAGTAGTCCTGTTGAGGCAAAGCAAAAATGGGTATGAGGCATTTGAAAGGGTTAGATGTTGTAGTCATCTAGAGTTCTTGCTGGATGTATCAGGCTGCTCAGACTCTGCCGATACTAAAGCTCAGAGGTTTTACTGGCTCAAGGCTAACCCATATCATGGTGCCCCATGGCAATTCCCCAGATCTGTTTGCCAAAAGCTTCAGGTTCTCATTAAGTAAGTAATAGATTTAATTACTAAATCATGTCTCAACCTTCAAATTAGCAATTACTGTCTTTTGTGCACTAGATGTTGCCCCAGGATTGTAGGCCCAGTTAAGTTAGACAGATTGCCTGTTTGTTAGAGGACTTTACTCCCTGAGTGTGTTTTTCATATAAAAACAAAGTTTCAATATATGATGCTCTTCCTTCATTTCACTAACTTGCAGACCTTAGAAGAGCAGATTGTTGCTTCAGCTAGACATAGTCTTTTTACAATGAGAGGATATAGAGCATAAGGACCATCTTCAGGGTTTAAAATGTGACAGATCCTCAGCCTGAGACAGGACACCAGAAATTATTAGGTGAAGCTCATTTGCAAATCCTGTACTTTTGCCATGCAAGTAGCAGGGTCTTGAATGTGCTTGAAATAGGTCTTATA